>NC_067248.2:133324722-133627752 GCF_019359855.2 Lolium perenne
TTTAGAAATGAATTAGTTTTATTTTTCTGAATTTTTTCATATATTATATGTATTTTTCAGATTTTGAAATGAATTAGTTTTATTTTTCTTTACTTTTTGATATATTATTTGTAATTTGAAAAAGAAAAGTAATTCGAAAAAGAAAAGTAATTTGAAAAAGAAAAGTAATTTCAAAAAATACCTTTAGTCGCGGTTGGCCTCGCCACCCGCGACTAAAGGGTATTTTTCCGCGGGAAACGAAAACCCGGCGAAAATACCCTTTAGTCGCGGTTGGTGTGGCCAACCGCGATTAGCAGTACCCTTTAGTCGCGGGCCGCCTCCCCAACCGCGACTAAAGGGGTGTTATTATAAATACGCGCGCCGCGCGAGCGCCACTTCATCTTCTTCTCCGCGCGAACGACGAACTCCCGATCTGCCGAAGCCACGCCGCCGTCGCCGTCGCCTCACGCCGCCGTCGCCGTACGTCGCTCCTCACGCCGCCGTCGCCGCGCCCGAGCCGCCGAACAACACCGCGCCGCTCGCCGCCGTACGTCTCGCCGCCCCGACGCCAACAACCGCGCGCGCCGCTGCGCCGCTCGCCGGCGTCCCAGCAGAGAGGCGCCGCGCGCTGTGTATGCTTGCCGGCGCCACCGCGCGCCCCCACTCTCGCAGCGCCGCCGCTTGCCCGCCGCCGCCGCCGCCCGGGAGAGAGAGAGAGAGGGCGCGGGGAGCGCCTACACACGGCCGGCGCCCCTGCCTCTCTCTGTTTTTTTTGTTTTTGTTTTTGTTTTTTTAACTTAACTAAAAATTTGTGCACTAACAAAATTTTGACTTAACAAAATTTAACAAATATGTAATATGTAACAAAATTTAACAAAAATTTACACATGTAATAGTATAATGTAACTAAAATTTTACTAAAATTTGATCATTTAAAATTTGATCATTAAGTTTTCTTAAGTTACAGAATTTTGATCATTAAGTTTTCTTAAGTTAAAATTTGATCATTAAGTTTTCTTAAGTTAAAATTTTAATCATTAAGTCTAAATTTTGTTAAGTTACAGAATTTTGATCACTAAAAATTTTACTAAAATTTGTTTTTTTAACTTAACTAAAAATTTGTACACTAACAAAATTTTGACTTAACAAAATTTAACAAATATGTAATATGTAACAAAATTTAACAAAATTTTGATCATTAAGTCTAAATTTTGTTAAGTAAAATTTTAACTTAACAAAATTTTATTTGGGATCGAGAGGGGGCGGCGAGGGTTATGTGTCCTCGGCACCGCCACCGCCCTCTCGGTCATCGCCACACCAGTCTCTCGGTCACGCGGTCACTGCGTCCCCTTTCGCCACCACCACCGGTCTCTCGGTCACGCGGTCATTGCGTCCCCTCTTTCGCCACCACCACCGTTCTCTCGGTCACGCGATCACTGCGTCCCCCCTCTCGCCTCCCTCGTCGCCCTCTCTCTTTATATGTAGAAGAGATATGATAATGCTGGCATATACACAATTAATTTGTTTTGACTACATGTTTTCAGGACTGACATATGGCGGACGATAGAGCTGACCCGATTCTAGACAACTATGATCCGGACGCTGAAGACCATATGTTCGGCATCATAAAAGGCGATATTCCATATGTGCCGACCGGAGAAGAAGAAGATGATATCTCTTCTTATCTGAACCTTGAGGGTGAAGATGAAGGGCGCCGTCAGCAAGATGATGCCGAAGAAACGTCGATAAACGACGATCTTCAATTGGAAGTAGCAACCACCTCCGGCGCCGAGGTATATATATATACATATTGAGCGTCTGGTGATACAAACTAACTGATTTGAATAAATGTGTGTGTACTAACGCGCGCGACTCTCTTTCTTATTTTAGCCCTCGGCCGGATCGTCGAAAAAATCGAGTACGTCGTCAAAGCGTGGCGCAACCAAGACGATGAAACCAAACGAAACATGCACCATCGATGTTGTCGATGAACAAACCGGCAGGCCGCTGGAGCCCAGCAAGAACGCCACCAAGTTTGTCAGCCAATGCGGAGCCGTTGTTAGAGACAACGTCTCGATCACCGTCCAGGAGTGGAATGAGCCAAAGAAGGCACGTCTTGGTTTCACTTTTGTCGATAAGAGAACAAAAAAAGATTGCTTCAAGAAGCTTATGGAACATTTCGTTCTACCTCCGGAATACCGCAGATACGATGAGGCGGGTAACAAGATTCAGGAAAACAAGGAGAGGTGCAAGCTAGTCAAACAGTTCGCTCTTTCTAGGATGGCCAACGCATTCGGAAATACAAGCAAAATCTAGCCCATGACTTTGTCAAGCCGGGCAAGACTCCGGATTTCACAGGACAATATGAGAAACTGCAACATGATTGGCCAGAATTTGTGAAGCAAAAGAAATCGGAGCAGTTCCTTGAAATATCGAAAAAAATAAGGAGAATGCGGCCAAGAAGGAGTACAATCATATTATGGGGCCAGGAGGGTATCGCTTTTGGCAGCCTAAGTGGGAGAAGATGGAGAACGAGCTGCGGGCGCGACGAATCCCTCCAGCTACGGAGGGATGGGACCCAAGGGCCAAAAGCTGATGGTACGGGCATGGGGGAACGCTGAACCCGGAGACAGGGGAGTGTGTTTATCAGGGCAAAATAATTACACCCACCCAAAAGCTTATTGAGGCAATGAGGGAAGCTCAAAAGGGGAGGATCAAGTTCAACAGAGAGAACGACGCCCTGACAAAAGCCCTCGGGAATCCTGAACACGGAGGACGTGTACGAGGCATGGGGCCCATTCCGTGGAAAGTAGGGTTCCCCCAGAACGATGACCCGTACGGTTACAGAAGCCGTAAGAGAAAGATGGATCGGGATGCAGATGTTGTGGCGAAGTTGGTAACGGAAATGGATGTGATGAAGAAAACCGTGAGTGTACTAGTCGCCGAAAGAGATGCAGCTCGGGCGCAGCATGAAGATCATCCAATGGATCTCGGAAGCCAGCACCGGAGAAGAAGCAGCGTGGCTTCCACGGAGGCCTCACCGGCTGGTGCACCGACGATCGAAATTACTGCACCGGAGCCTCTGGTGGTCGAAATTACTGCACCGGAGCCTCCTCGCTACCCCGTGGACGATATAAAGGAGATGAAAGCATGTCTTCTGTATTATCCTATCGGGAACATGTCCATGAAGGTAGCCATCGGCAGTGCTTTGCCACCTGGAGCACTCCACCACAACAACCCCATTCAAGATGGCTATGCTCGTGTGACGGTGGAGGAGATAGTCCAAGGGTTTGAGGACCTGGACATTGACATTGCTACACCTGAAGGGGTGAAAAGACTTGGAGATGTCAAGCGCCAGTTCATTCTATGGCAGAAGAAATTTATCAAGTTTCCAGGCGAGGCGCCAACAAGTCCACCCCCGTACGGTGGTGGTGGTGGCGGTGGCGGTGTCGGTGGCGGTGGCGGTGACGGTGGCGGTGGCGGTGGTGGTGGTGGTGCTTCACCTACACCTCCTTCACGTCAGCCGACGCCGCCCCCCAATTCACCTCCGGCGGGTAAGCAGACGCCGCCCCCCAGTCCTCGTCCGGCGGGTGATCAGCAGACACCGCCCCCCAATCCACCTCCGGCGAAGAAGCAGAAGCAGTCCTGGGTTATTAACCCGGACCCTTATGTACCTAGAACCACAAAGATACCAGAGCCATCACTGAAGCCTCTCATCCCGAGGCCTTGGGAACTTAGTGTCGAGGAAAATGCAGCGGCCGTGGCTGCTCAGCATGAGAAATGGAAGGAGGAGTGCAAGAAGAAAAGAGAGGGCGAGCCCAAGCCAGTATATTCTGACAAGCAAAAGCAGTGGGCTAAGTCATTTTTGAACACACCGTCCCAAGCCGCGAAGAATCTGCCTGACGACTATTTACGTGAACTTCGTAGGCAAGCACTCGCGTTCAAGAGGAACCAAGAGTTGGCGGAGAAGAAAGCCTTGGAGGAGGCCGAGAAAAACTTAGAAAGGGGGAAAGAAGTTGCCCAGCTCGGGGAACAAAGTAAACAATCGATCGCCCCGCTCATAGTGCAAGCCGCCGATCCGGATGCCCCCGATATCATAGCAGCTGCGGCAGCACATGGATTGACTGTAACGAGTGCCAGAGAACAAGCGGCCGACTTAGGTATCACTCTTCGTGCACTGCTAGGCCTTGATGAGGCGCCAATGAAGGACGTAGTATTTACATATGTGAAGAATGGCCCTCTCGTCGAGCCTGCGCAGGAAGAGGATCTACCTCGACAAATGAAAGGTCTGCTAAATTGGTACAAGGGTTACATAAAACATAAAAACGCCAAAGACTATATCTATGCGGAAGTTAGATATGAGCATCACTTCAAACATTACTGGGTACAAATTCATCTGAGTGAATTGTTCCAGCTGCTCAATCTGCGCGACCTCGACAAATCTATCATCAGTTGCTACGTTCTGTAAGTGATTTATTAATTTCTACCCCATCTCGTTCATTGCCTGCACTATATATATATATTGTCCTAACTATCTTGTTGTGTACGCTATTATGCAGAATGAAGAAGCGGGAAATGCGAATAAGGAACATCCATGATGTTGGGTTCATTGACCCACACATCGTTAATTCACATGTGTTAGAACACCACCCCGCCGACGTGGAGGATGACCTGTGGCGGTTTATTAGAAAACAGCAACAGAAAAGTTGATATTCTATTTCCTTACCATTTTGGGTGAGTGTTTCTGTCTTGAGCACATTCTCTTTTGTTTACTCCATGCATGGTATGTGGCTAATCGATGAGTTATGCATGACTGTGCATGTATCGTGTCCGCAGGTTCCACTTTGGATTCTTATGGTAATTCAAGTTCAGACCTCCTCAGTTCTCGTCCACGACTCTCTGAATATGGATCCGGCGCTTTGGGCCGACATGAGAAAAATGATGCAAAAGTAATTATTTTCATTCATTTGCGCTCTATATCGATCGGCCTATTTCGTTCATCATTTCCTAATATCAAGTAACTAATTAATAACTCTCTTGTTTATTTAATTTTCTTTGCCTCGTAGGGTTTGGAGACGGTTCGTAGATACCAAGGTCGGTGAATTCAAAAAAGAGCTACATTTTAAAATGGCAGTGCGGACGACTGGGAATATTCAGCCACCGGGGACCAATCTATGTGGGTACTAGGGTGGGGAGAGGATCCGGAGCGACTGCCATGAGCGGGACCAGAAGTGTGAGAACAACATCACGAGGAATAACCTCCGGAAGACGCTTAGTCCGTAAGCTCGCTTCCGACCACTTCAAGAGGAACTAGCTGGATGGTTGGCGAGGGAAGTCATCGATCCTAGAGGAGAACACCATTACGATGACGTAGAACTTTATATGCACCAGAATTTGTAACTAACTTGTTCAAAATTGTATATGGTCATCCGATATTGAATATATATTGTATATGGTCATCCGATATTGAATATATATTGTATATTCCTCTTGAATTCTTTTTGGTTCTAATTTCAAATTTGTTTGAAATTGTACATTCATATGCATGTATGTAGTACCGTAGAATATGTGAAACTCCTTCAAAATTAAAACCCAAAAGAAATAAAATAATACAAATTAAAAAGAAACCAGATTTAGGGGGAGGGGGGCTAAACCCTAAACCCTGCGGAGGCCTTTAGTCGCGGTTGGCCAGAAGAACCGCGACTAAAGGTCCTCCGCCCTGGCGCTCGCCTGCGGCCCACGTGGACGGGCCTTTAGTCGCGGTTCGTAAGGAACCGCGACTAAAGGGGGGGGCCTTTAGTCGCGCTACTTTGGTCGCGGTTGCGCAACCGCGACTAATGGCAGTTGCGAACCGCAACCAAAGCCCCTTTTTCCACCAGTGCTAGTAAGAATAACATTCTGAGAAAAAAATTAATCTTAAGAGGTAACTTTGCATCCCAGATCCATTTATTATTAGAACCAAACACAATCCTTTTCCAACAAACAGTAAATGGATTTGGTGGTAAAACGCCCACTTGTATTAAGCATCCACACCATGCCTAGAAGATATGCAAGACGCTTCCTTCCTCTCCGCGAAAGGAGATAACAACGTGATTATTTGTGCATTTTTCTATTACGAAATAAATTCAGCACATATTTCCTTATTTGCAAACGTAGAACCGGCAGTGTAGCATCCATGATTGAATTGAGTAATAACAGGCCTAAAATGAATAACTTACTGTACATCTAAGATCGGGAAATATACCGCACATTGCTTCTGCTACTGCTGCGAGAACTCCACCGCTCTACAGGAGTTCTCCATCAGGAACAACTGCTCCAGCTTCGGCGGCGGCACCGAAAGCTCTGGTTCCACCGACAAAAACGTGGATGCACGAGGACACCACCAGTTCCCTGTGCATGCAGGCGTTCCTTGGGCCGTCACTTCTGGAAACAGCTCTAGCTCCTGTAGCCTTTCTTGCCCGATCTGCTCGTAGTTCTCGGAGTACCTCTCGGGCACAAGGTAGGGAGTGATATGACATACCAATCTGAGAGGCAGGCCGTCGCTCGCAGATGTGTCTGACGAGTCCTTCTGCGGCATGGCGAAGTACACGGCGTCGACTCGAACTATAGGCAACGGCAGCCGCATACCGTCACCAGCAGGGCATCTCCTGTCCGTGGAATCACGGTGACACCACCATGCCATGGAGGCGCACCGCCTTGGCACAGACGATGCTTCGAAATAGCTCGTTTCCTGCGGTGGTAGCACCTCTTTGACTAAATCCCTTGTGGTCACACAGGCAGCAACAAATTGGGGAGGCAAGAGCTGCAAGGCAGACATGATGATGTCCAAGATGTCGATGTTCTCAAGCAGCTGGAACACCACAAAGAGTTTCAAATTCTTCTCCCACACCGTAGTGTCGTCGTAGGAGAGGAACAGAACAATCTCCTTCGGCCCGCCGGCTTCGCCATCGCATGGATGAAGCAAGAGGATGGTATCCCGGGTGCCCATCCGATGGGAGAACTCAAGTGTCTTTCCTGCAATCAGTGGCTCCACGGGAACTTTGAAGGACACCATCAGGCTCCTCGGACGGCCTCCAAACTGGACGTACCGGAAGAACTCATCGGCGACGTGTGCCAGCCTCTCGAACCTCCGCACCGTCGCGTCGCTCGGACCGTCTTCCTCCTTCCCGCGGCGAAAAGGCAAGAAGCGCGTCGCCGCTCGGGTGATCCGCTTACGAACAGAAGCAGCCTGTTGCCTTGCAGCTCCCTCGTTCTGCCTTCGATCCGAGGATCTCCTCCTGTGAGCGCGCAAGATGTCATCGCCTTCCTTGGCTACACGCTTTAATCTCGCCCTCCAGTTGATCAATGGCTGGTGGAGTATCAGCCAATCTTCAGAGACGGCAACAACGCTGTGGATCTTCAGCACTGCAAACTCCAGTCTCTCAGCGTTGTCTTCTGGGCTCCCATGGTCTCTAGTGTTACCCGATAGGATATCGAAAATCCTGCTTACAGACTCGCCTGCAACTGCAGATCCTAGTATTTCGGCCATGGATCTTCCTCTGGTAAATCAAATCTAAGCTTCTACTCTTTGTGATGCTGTGATGACACTTGTTTCTTTGCGTGAGAAAATTGCTCAGCGTGTTGAACTGGGAGGTGCTAGGAAATGCTTACCAGAAAGTATTCACTTCTCTGTTCTGATGCAGAAAGTTATGAAACTTGTGGCTTATAAAAATTAAGCTGAAAGCGACCCCGAGAAGATAAGCACATTCACCATCCTTCGAGAAATGTGTCTTCTGGCACACTACTCTCCCTTACAACGTGTATTTGCTTTTGAAAATTCAGACTTGTGACCAAATTAATAGAATAATATTGATATCTGAGATGCTAAATAAAAAAAATATAAAATGATATTTATGATGAATCTAATGATACTGGCACTACATGAAATGGCACGGCTTTTTATACTCTAAGGGCCAAAAGTCGGGACCGTCGGCGTATGGCCCGGCTAGACCAGCCTGCCAAAAAGACCTTCGGTGTAGCGTTGCCGTTTTTTGCGAGATCTACTCCGAGGGCACCTTCGGCATACCTTTGGCCCTAGGCGTAGACAGGGCTACGCCGACGGCCACCCTCGAAAGAGGCCATCCTTCAAATTTGTCTAATTTTGTAAAAAACATAACTAATTCATATGATGTCAGAAAAATGCGTATAAGCTATCAAAATATTCAGAAAAACATCCTCTATCCGTTTATGTCAAAATCATGCATATTTGAATCAGTACCATGTTAACATAGTAACAATTCAAATACTTTCTTATATGTCCTCGGGTTCCCATTTTCGTCAGATGGCAATTTAAACAAAGTCAGAAAATCCTACGAAGCCGCAAGGAGTTATTTTATGTATCCTAGTAACCACTCCAAAAGTTGGAATTCGGATACGACAATTATTTTGGAAAACCCTCCACGAACAGAGCTATAAAGTCCGGAGTTCTATGGCTTTTAGAGGAAATAAGTAAGAAACGGCCTATGACACGGAAAATTCGCTTTTGATCCCGAGCACACATGCTCTCGCTATGTGTCACGCTGGGATTGGGGACCATCGTTGTATTCCATGCCGTATGCTAATTTCCAGTACAATAATTGCAGCTAACATGGCCCACACATGTGCCACGAATTAATGCGATGGATGACGTTTTGTTCTACTGGCACAGTTCGACGCACGGACTAGGCCGGTAGCGGCACCGTCCTGTGCCGTCTTTGCCGCTCATCGGCCGAAGTGTCTTGCTTTATTATTGCTTCTATCCAGACGAAAAACCAAATCTGAACTGGGGTGTAGATGCTCCTGGTTTAATAAAAAAATCAAAACAAATAGTAAAATAATTTTAAAAAATCTAATATTTTTGGACAATGAACATGAACAAGTGTTCTAACTTCACACCAAAAATTTCCGAGAAAAGACATCTATAGTGGTTTGTGCAAAAAAGCTAAAATACGGTGCTGTTTAGAACGTCTAGATTTGTTTCTTACATCACTTCAATTTGTCTTTTTTGCACAGATCACTACGTAAGTCTTTTTCTGGAGATTTTTGGTGTAAAGTTAGAACAAGTGTTCATGTTCATTTTCCAAAAAATTCAGATTTTTTAAATTTTTTTTGCTATTTGTTTCGAATTTTTTATTAAATCAAGAGCATCTACACCTGGGTTCCAGATTCATTCTCTACCACCACGGCACCACCCATCTTCTTCCTTGAGCTTTCTTTTTTTTGCTCTGCATCTCTAGTGGCAGGTGGCAGTCGAGAGTGTTGCTGGGTCAGCTCGACGCGCCAGTAGCGCAGCGGGCCAGCGGCTCTCCGTTGCGGCACCTCCAGGCTCCAGTGATAGCCAACTGCTCGCCGTCGGGCAGCCCGTGGTGGCCACTCCCCCGGCTGCTCCCCGCAGCCCATGGTTGCCGTTCCCCGCCCTGCTCCCCGCAGCTCACGGTGGCTGCTCCCCACCCTGCTCCCTGCAGCTCACGGTGGCAGCTCCCCATTCTGCAGTTCATCCAGACCCCAGACCAAACATCCACATCTTGCATCGGCCCCTGCAGTAACAAGCCAACAAGGTGCTCGACTCCTGATTGTGCATCTGTAATTGCTAGATTAGCCTTTGTTAATCTGTTGGTGACAGTATTGGTAATTGCCCCTTTGGTTCAATATAGAATCAACTCTGAAGCTGCTTGGGAAAGAATGAACATTTGATGTGTATTTCACTAACTTTCTTTTGACGAGTAATTAGTTGCTGATGATTTAGCAAAACTCATTTTTAATAAGGGTGCAAATCATCGTTCATGCTCTGCGACTATACCAATATTCAGCTTTTTTCATTTGTATTGATGTAAAAATTCTTGTTGATGACAATTCCAATTGTTGAGATGAACTGGTGTATTTATGTAAGCCTGCATTTTCCTTCTTTAGGATCATGCTTATCAGCGTTAGTAGATATATGTGTATTTGCATTGTTGGTTTCATTGCTAGTATGAAGAATATAAACCGGTCTCAAGAACTATCCTCCCCGGCATTGTTGATACAAGTATCTGCAAAAGCAAACTAACCACATGTTCATGCAGCTGCTTTCCGCACCGAGGTCCATAAAAAATAGACGTTATGTTCCTGCAGTACAGGTTGTCCACTATACACGCCGTCATCTTTTGTCTACCCCAGCAGCGACGGCTGTTAGGTTTGGGCCCACCGTACACGACGAAGACCATGCAATATCACCATTTATTGATAAGACGTGCACCAATAAAATAAGAAGAGTGACACAGATCACAAGATTTCTGTACGGTCCAGATAAAGATAGCAAATGAGCTCGGGAGCAGAATCACCATGTCCCCTATGACACCACATAGTTCGACTGAACGAGGCCATATTTAGCACGTGTGTGGGCCCTGTGATGGGAAGCAAGGCTCTAGACGTGGATTTTCAATCCGACCCACATGCGATGATTTTTTCATTTTCGGGGTGCCAAAACCGTTTTTTTGTGAAGCAGCTACATGAGGCGCATTTTAGTATTGTGCGAGACCTCCATGTAGTGGTAGGAGACCGCATCCGTACCAACTATCATATGCCATATGTGCGTGCTAGCTATCTAGGAATCTGCGGTGTCCCGTCGAATCCGCTGGAAACTTTACGGATTTAATCTAGGGTTACACTTTCCGTCGCTCAATAAATTTTGGGAAAAATGTTTTTAGGTCTACGAAACATCACTTTATGTGCTAATTTTTTTTCCTTTTAGCGCGATGGTGAACGGGTGCACCAGCGCGCCTGGTACGACCATACTGCATCTCCGCGGAGGCCCATTTTGGCCAGATGGCAATTTAAATGAAGTCAGAAAATCCCGCGGAGCCGCATGGTGTTATTTTATGTGTCCTAGTAACCACTCCAAAAGTCGGAATTGGCATACGGCAATTATTTTGGAAAACCCTTCACAAATAGTGCTATCACGTCCGAAGTTCTATGCCTTTTAGGGGAAATGAGAAGAAAACGGCCCGTGACACTGCATAGTTTGTTGGAACTAGGCCATATTTGGCACGTGCGTGGTCTCTGGGATGGGAAGCAAGGCCCCGGAAGCGGATTTCCAATCCGACCCATGGGCGATAGTTTTTTCATTTTCGGGGTGCCAAAACGGATTTTTTTGTGAAAAAGCTACATGGGGCGCATTTTAGCATTGCGCGAGACCTTCGTGTAGTGCTAGGACACCGCCTACACACCACATATCACATGCCATATGTGCGCGCTAGCTATTTGGGAATCCCTATGGTTTCCTATGGTGTCCTACTGAATCCGTTGGAAACTGACCGGATTTGAACTAGAGGTACACTTTCCGTCGCTCAATAAATTTCGAGAAAAATGTATTTAGGTCTACGACACAACATTTTATGTGCTATTTTCCGTTTAACGCGATGGTGAACGGTTGCACCAGCGCGTCCGGTACGGCCAAACCACATCTCCTAGGGGCCCGTTTTGGCCAGATAGCAATTTAAACGAAGTCAGAAAATCCCGCGGCTTCGCATGGCGTCATTTTATGTGTCGGAACTGGGATACGGCAATTATTTTGGAAAACCCTTCGCAAATAGGGCTATCACGTCTGGAGTTCTATGGCTTTTATAGAAAATAAGTAGGAAACGGCCCGTGACACCGCATAGTTTGTCCGTACGAGGCCATACTTGTCACGTGTTTGGTCCCTGCCTCCCTGGGATGGGAAGCAAGGCCCCGAGAGTGGATTTCCAATCCGACACATGGGCGATGATTTTTTCATTTTCGAGGTGCCAAAACATTTTTTTTTGTGAAGCAGCTACATGGGGCGTATTTTAGTATTGTGCGACACCTCTGCGTAGTGGTCGGACACCACCTCCGCACCATATATCACATGCCATATGTGCGCGCTAGATATCTGAGAATCATTGTGGCTTCTTGCGGTGTCCCGTCGAATCCGCTGGAAACTGACCGGATTTGAACTAGGGGTACACTTTTCATCGCTCAATAAATTCCGGGAAAATGTTTTTAGTTCTATAACATATCACTTTATTTGCTAATTTTTATCCGTTTAGCGTGTTGGAGAATGGTGCACCAGGCAGCACGGTATGGACATTCCGCATCTCCCGGGAGGGGGGCATTTTGGCTAGATGGCAAACTAGACGTCATATTTGGATTCCTCTAATTTTTGGTTCAAAAGATGATATGGATGTTATATTTAGATTCCTCTAATTTTTCTGATCGATTTAGACATATTATTTGTGGAATTTCGATTTTCCGATTTAAAGATATTAATTATTCCATATTAAATAAAAAAGACCAAATAATAAAATCATTTTATTGTTATTTGAATTAAATATTATTATTACTTATATATTCATTGTTGTTTACTTAGGTAATTGTTTGGAATTCAAAAATAAAGAGGTGTAACATCACGGTCCAAGGGTTAATAGGGTTGATATGCTATTATTATCAGCAAGGTGTGAATTATTTAATGGAAGCTCATCCGAATGAAACCAAGAAATTAAGCGTGCGGAGATTGGAGTAGTGTGAGGATGGATGACCGAGTGGGAAGTTAACGATAATTGTAATTAGACCTAAGATTAAGTGTACTTAGAGTTAAAAGTGTCTTGGGTGAAAGATATGTTGGAGATATGCCCAAGAGGCAATAATAAAGTGGTTATTATATATCTTTGTGTTTATGATAAAAATTTTGCATACCATGCTATAATTGTATTAACCGAAACATTGATACATGTGTAGGGATTCGTTGCATAGAAAACAAAAAATTTCCTACCGCGAGAACGCAATCCAAGCCAAGATGCAATCTAGAAGACGGGAGCAACGAGGGGATGATCAAGACTAACCCTTGAAGATTTCCAAAGCCTATAAGAGTAGGCTCTTATTGCTGCGGTAGACGATCACTTGCCGCTTGCAAAAGCGCGTAGAAGATCTTGATCACGGTGCCACGATCGGGCAACACCTCCGTACTCGGTCACACGTTCGGTGTTGATGAAGACGACGTCCTTCTCCCTGTTCCAGCGGGCAGCGGAAGTAGTAGCTCCTCCTTGAATCCGGCAGCACGACGGCGTGGTGGCGGTGGCGGTGGAGATCTCCGGCGGAGCTTCGCTAAGCGTGCGGGAGAAGAGGAGGAGAGAGGGGGCGGCTAGGGTTTGGGAGAGGGGGTGGCCGGCCACCTAGGGGTGCGGCCAAGCTATGGGCTTGTGGTGGTCAGCCCCCTCTCCTATGCCCCTCATTATATAGGTGGAAGCCGCAAGAGTTGTAGTCCAAGTCTTCGAATAAGACCCCAACACCAAAACTTCCCAAAGGTGGGAAACCTACTCAAGGAGGGAGTCCTACCCAAGGTGGGACTCCCACCTTTTCCTTAGGTGGTGTGGCCGGCCACCTCAGGTGGAGCCCACCTGGGACTCCTCCCTTAGGGTTTGGCCGGCCAAGCTTGTGGAGTCCCTCCGGGACTCCACCTTCCATAGTGCCTTTCTTCCGGACTTTTCTAGACCTTCTAGAACCTGCCATAAATGCACCGGATCATTTCCAAACTTGTAATATGACTTCCTATATATGAATCTTATTCTCCGGACCATTTCGGAACTCCTCGTGATGTCCGGGATCTCATCCGGGACTTCGAACAAAACTTCGAACTCCATTCCATATTCAAGTTCTACCATTTCAACATCAAACTTTAAGTGTGTCACCCTACGGTTCGCGAACTATGCGGACATGGTTGAGTACTCTCTCCGACCAATAACCAATAGCGGGATCTGGAGATCCATAATGGCTCCCACATATTCAACGATGACTTCAGTGATCGAATGAACCATTCACATACGATACCAATTCCCTTTGTCACGCGATATTTTACTTGTCCGAGGTTTGATCATCGGTATCACTCTATACCTTGTTCAACCTCGTCTCCTGACAAGTACTCTTTACTCGTACCGTGGTATGTGGTCTCTTATGAACTTATTCATATGCTTGCAAGACATTAGACGACATTCCACCGAGAGGGTCCAGAGTATATCTATCCGTCATCGGGATGGACAAATCCCACTGTTGATCCATATGCCTCAACTCATACTTTCCGGATACTTAATCCCACCTTTATAACCACCCATTTACGCAGTGGCGTTTGATGTAATCAAAGTACCTTTCCAGTATAAGTGATTTACATGATCTCATGGTCATAAGGACTAGGTAACTATGTATCGAAAGCTTATAGCAAATAACTTAATGACGTGATCTTATGCTATGCTTAATTGGGTGTGTCCATTACATCATTCATACAATGACATAACCTTGTTATTAATAACATCCAATGTTCATGATCACGAAACCACGATCATCTATTAATCAACAAGCTAGTTATACAAGAGGCTTACTAGGGACTCTTTGTTGTTCACATAACACACATGTATCAATGTTTCAGTTAATACAATTATAGCATGGTATGTAAACATTATCATAAACACAAAGATATATTATAATAACCATTTTATTATTGCCTCTTGGGCATATCTCCAACAGTCTCCCACTTGCACTAGAGTCAATAATCTTGTTTACATTTGTAAAGATATAACACCTTGGCCTTCCGGTGCTTTATCATGTTTTGCTCACGGGAGAGGTTTTAGTCAACGGATCTGACATGCTCAGAACCGTATGTATTTTGTAATTCATTTGCGTCTCAACGCATCACTCATTTCCAAATGAGTCGGCATTAATTATGTTTGGTCTTTTGGTGGAACCTTAATTCTGCGGTCTGAAATATGTCACTAATATTGTCACACACAATATATCTTCAAAGTTCTGACTCTGTCGGAACTACACCAAGTTCTCAAAGAACTTCTTGACTTAACATCCTCAGTTATTATCAAAACAATGACATACTTTGCCTTTCGTTTGTAGAATCCGTCACAATATTTAGAACTCTTCTAAATCTAACATAGACAACTTCTAACTCATTGTGCTACCTTTTAAACAACACTTAGTCAAATTTGAGATTTGAAATTATATTTTATATGTGACAAAACCAATATCGGTGTAACACCTTACAGCGATTTGTTTGTCATTTCTCCATACAAAATTATATATATATACTTGGTTCTTCTTAAGTACTCAAGAATATTCTTATTGTTTTTCAATGATCATCACATGAATCATTCTGGTACATGCTCATAACACTTTTAGAGCATAGGACATCTGATTGTGTACATATTATTCATGATCTATAATCACTCATGTGTTTTTACTCATTGAGTGTCAGATACACTCAAGTCTTGTTAAACCTTCACATGACAAGAACATTTTCTTAATATTTCTATATTGACCTACTTCAATATCCATCCTATGTACTTTGACTTAAACTTATTTATGTGTTTTAATATATCTTCATAGATCTTGACACTAAATTTGTTTCAGTCTATATCCTTTCATTGAAGTTAATTCTCAATGAAATCTTTTAATCAAGTATATAATTACATCATTTATAACCAACTATATGTCATCTAGATAAAGTATTATAAATATGTCTCAGCGCTCCCACTTAATTTCTTGCAAATGCAAGCCTCTTCATCGTCTCTGATGAAATCAAAAAACTCTTTGACTATTTCATCTGGTGAAGATTCCAACTCCGTGATACTCACTTCATCCAATTGAAGTTCGTATACCTATCTAGTATTCTACGGACTAGCAAAACAATTGGTTGTATCTTGTATACACCTTTAATACACACTTCTGTTAAGTAGTGTATTTTGCCATCCTACTAGCAAATCTCATAAAGAAATATGTAGCGATTTCTAGAACAATCCACATAGACAATAAGCATTGCTACGGAAGATGTAATTTTATCGTAGTCAACTCTTTGAACTTTGTTGTAAACAACTTTTCAACAAGTCGAGCTTCTTCAAGGATATTTCATCCAAGTCCATCAATTTTATAGATCTATTTACTTTCAAAAAGTATTCATCTATCTTGGATTTCATGGCGTATAGCCATTTTAACGGAGTCAGGGCCCATCATAACTTCTTTGTTTGTAGTTGGTTTATCATTGTTCAAAATCAATGCTTTGTCCACAAATCATTTATTTGATCACAAAGTAAACCATACCTACAAGGTTCAATATGTGCTTTGATCTCCATGGCTAAAACACTTTTTAGTCATGGGAGCCATGATCGTCGTGGCCGCTTCCGAAACCAATTCCGATGCTGCGCTATTCTGATCATTATGCTCAGGTTCATAAACCTTATCAAATTATATTGTCCTCCCACTCAAATACTTCACTAGAAACAATTTCTCGGAAATAAGAAACATTGACAAACACTTTTGTCTTTGTCTCGTGGGAAAAATTCCCAATTAAATCTCTGGGATAACCAACAAAGACATTCATCCGATTTTGGTTGTAAACTTTTAGACCAAAATTTAAAGAAAGGACTATTAGGGTTTATACCCATGCCATAACTCGTATGGTGTCATTTCTACGGATCATGATGATGCTCTATTTAGTGTAAAAGCGGTAGTCACTAAAGCATAATCCACAAAAATATAATGGCGTCATAATATTTTATCTCATCATTAATCCAACAAGGTTTGGATACATCTCTCGGATACTATATCATCATTATGATACTCCAAGAAATGTGAGTTGTAGAACAATTTTATGACTCTCTTAGATGTTTGCTAAAACTCGTAATTCAAATATTTCCACCATGATCCAATCATAGATATTTGATTTTTCTATTACGATGATTTCCACTTCATATTGAAATTTATTTGAATCCATTCACAAATTTCAAACTTCTTCCTTATCGAATATATCCACATATACTCAATTCATTGTTGAAAGTTTTCATGAAGTAGAATAATCTCCCGCACACAACTATGTCTAGTGAACCACATACATCATCATGTATTTTTCCACTAAGTTAGTTGCCCTTTCAATTCTTGGCCTATGAACGGTATTTTAATCATTCTCTTTAGAAAAGATTTGCAAGCGCCAAATGATTCAAAAATCAAATGACTCCAAAAATCCATTTACATGGAGTTTCTGAAGGAGATATGCCCTAGAGGCAATAATAAAGTGGTTATTATTTATATCTTTATGTTTATGATAAATGTTTATATATCATGCTAGAATTGTATTAACTGAAACATTAGTACATGTGTGATATGTAGACAAACAAGAAGTCCCTAGTATGCCTCTTAAACTAGCTTGTTGATTAATGGATGATTAGTTTCATAATCATGAACATTGGATGTTATTAATAACAAGGTTATGTCATTGTATGAATGATATAATGGACACACCCCATTAAGCGTAGCATAAGATCTCGTCATTAAGTTATTTGCTATAAGCTTTCGATACATAGTTACCTAGTCCTTATGACCATGAGATCATGTAAATCACTTATACCGGAAAGGTACTTTGATTACACCAAACACCACTGCGTAAATGGGTGGCTATAAAGGTGGGATTAAGTATCCGGAAAGTATGAGTTGAGGCATATGGATCAACAGTGGGATTTGTCCATCCCGATGACGGATAGATATACTCTGGGCCCTCTCGGTGGAATGTCGTCTAATGACTTGCAAGCATATGAATGAGTTCATAAGAGACCACATACCACGGTACGAGTAAAGAGTACTTGTCAGGAGACGAGGTTGAACAAGGTATAGAGTGATACCGAAGATCAAACCTCGGACAAGTAAAATATCGCGAGACAAAGGGAATTGGTATTATATGTAAATGGTTCATTCGATCACCAAAGTCATCGTTGAATATGTGGGAGCCATTATGGATCTCCAGATCCCGCTATTGGTTATTGGTCGGAGTGAGTACTCAACCATGTCCGCATAGTTCACGAACCGTAGGGTGACACACTTAAAGTTGGATGTTGAAATGGTAGTACTTGAATATGGAATGGAGTTCGAATATTTGTTCGGAGTCCCGGATGAGATCCCGGACATCACGAGGAGTTCCGGAATGGTCCGGAGAATAAGATTCATATATAGGATGTCATTTTATGTGAATTAAAATGTCGCGGAAGGTTCTATGGAAGGTTCTAGAAGGTTCTAGAAAAGTCCGGAAGAAACCACCAAGGAAGGTGGAGTCCACATGGGACTCCACCTCCATGGCCGGCCAAGCCTAGTGGGGGAGGAGTCCCAAGTGGACTCCCCCTTAGGGGGCCGGCCAACCCCCCCACATGGGAGGTGGAACTCCCACCTTTGGTGGGAGTCCTAGTTGGGCTAGGTTTCCCCCTCTTATGGAAGGTTTTTGGTTCGGGTCTTATTCGAAGACTTGGACACCAACACTTGGGGATCCACCTATATAATGAGGGGCCAAGGGAGGGGGCCGGCCACCCAAAAGACCACAAGCTGGCCGCCCCATTGAAGTGGCCGGCCACCCCCTCCCAAACCCTAGCCGCCCCCTTCTCCTCCATATCTCCCGCGTAGCTTAGCGAAGCTCCACCGGATTCAAGAGGAGCTACTACTTCCGCTGCCCGCTGGAACGGGGAGGAGGACGTCGTCTTCATCAACAACCGAACGTGTGACCGAGTACGGAGGTGCTGCCCGTTCGTGGCGCCGGAACCGATCGTGATCAAGATCTTCTACGCGCTCTTGCAAGCGGCAAGTGATCATCTACCGCAGCAACAAGAGCCTCATCTTGTAGGCTTTGGAATCTCTTCAAGGGTGAGACTCGATACCCCCTCGTTGCTACCGTCTTCTAGATTGCATCTTGGCTTGGATTGCGTGTTCGCCGTAGGAAAAATTTTGTTTTCTATGCAACGTTATCCTACAGTGGTATCAGAGCCGTGTCTATGCATAGATGGTTGCACGAGTAGAACACAATGGTTTGTGGGCGTTGATGCTCTTGTTATCTTTAGTTTGAGTACTTTGCATCTTTATGGCATAGTGGGATGAAGCGGCTCGGACTAACTTTATATGACCGCGTTCATGAGACTTGTTCCTCGTTCGACATGCAACTTGTATTGCATAAGAGGCTTTGCGGGTGTCTGTCTCTCCTACTATAGTAAAGATTCAATTTACTCTTCTATTGAAAACATTAGTATCAACGTTGTGGTTCATGTTCGTAGGTAGATTAGATCTCTCTCGAAAACCCTAAACCACGTAAAATATGCAAACCAAATTAGAGACGTCTAACTTGTTTTTGCAGGGTTTGGTGATGTGATATGGCCATAATGTGATGATGAATATGTATGAGATGATCATTATTGTATTGTGGCAACCGGCAGGAGCCTTATGGTTGTCTTTAAATTTCATGTTGAGTAGTATTTCAAAGTAGTTGTTATAGTTGCTACATGGAGGACAATCTTGAAGACGGCGTCATTGACCTTGACGCTACGCCGACGATGATGGAGATCATGCCCGAAGATGATGGAGATCATGTCCGTGCTTTGGAGATGAAGATCAAAGGCGCAAAGACAAAAGGGCCATATCATATCACATATGAACTGCATGTGATGTTAATCCTTTTATGCATCTTATTTTGCTTAGATCGCGACGGTAGCATTATAAGATGATCCCTCACTAAAATCTCAAGATAATAAAGTGTTCATCCTTAGTAGCACCGTTGCCAAGACTTGTCGTTTCGAAGCATCTCGTGATGATCGGATGTGATAGAATCAACAAGTGCATACAACGGGTGCAAGACAGTTTTGCACATGCGGATACTAAGGTGGCCTTGACGAGCCTAGCATGTACAGACATGGTCTCGGAACACGTGATACCGAAAGGTAGAGCATGAATCATATGGTTGATATGATGAACACTTTGAGTGTTCGCCATTGAAGTCACACCTTTTCTCGTGATGATCGGGTTTAGGTGCGGTGAATTTGGTTCGTGTGATCACTAAGACAATCCGAGCGACATTGTTTTAAGTGGGAGTTCACCTAGATTTTTAATTATGTTGAATTAAAATTTGAACTCAATTTGTCATAAACTTAGTCTAAACTATTGCAAATATATGTTGTAGAGATGGCGTCCCCAATCAATTTTAATCAGTTCCTAGAGAAAGAGAAACTTAAGAGCAACGGTAGCAACTTCACCGACTGGTTCCGTCATGTGAGGATCTTCCTCTATGGCGGAAATCTGCAATTTGTGCTTGATGCACCGCTAGGTGACCCTCCTGCAGAAGATGAATCCGATGAAGTAAAAGCTGTTTACGCGACTCGGAAAACTCGGTACTCTCAAGTTCAGTGTGCCATCCTGTGCAGCCTGGAATCCGATCTTCAAAAACGTTTTGAGCACCATGATCCTCATGAGTTGATGAATGAGCTGAAAGCTATATTCGAGACTCATGCGGCCGTGGAATGCTATGAAGCATCGAAACATTTCTTCAGCTGTATGATGGAAGAAGGCAGCTCCGTTAGTGAGCACATGCTCACCATGACCGGGCATGCGAAGAAACTCAGTGACTTGGGAATAGTGATTCCTAATAGACTGGGGATTAATCGTGTCCTTCAATCACTGCCACCAAGTTACAAGAACTTTGTGATGAACTACAATATGCAGAACATGAACAAGGAGTTACCTGAACTCTTTGGCATGCTAAAAGCTGCTGAGATTGAGATCAAGAAAGAGCACCAAGTGTTGATGGTCAACAAGACCACCAGTTTCAAGAAACAGGGCAAGTCTAGGGAAAATTCAAGAAGGGTGGCAAGAAAGCTGCCACGCCTCCTATGAAACCTAAGAACGGCCCTAAGCACGATCTTGAGTGCTATTCGCAAGGAAAAGGGACACTGGAAGCGTAATTGCTCCAAGTATCTGGCTGATCTGAAGAGCAGCCTTGTCAAGAAGAAGAAAGAAGGTATATCTGATATACATGTTATAGATGTTTATCTCACTGGTTCTCGTTCTAGTACCTGGGTATTTGATACTGGTTCGGTTGCTCATATCTGTAACTCGAAACAGGAACTAAAGAATAAACGAAGACTACTGAAAGATGAAGTGACGATGCGCGTTGGAAATGGATCCAAAGTCGATGTGATCGATGTCGGCACACTTCCTCTACATCTACCTTCGGGATTAGTTTTAAGCCTAAATAATTGTTATTTTGTACCCGCGTTGAGCATGAACATTATATCTGGATCTTGTTTAATGCAAGACGGTTATTCATTCAAGTCTGAGAATAATGGTTGTTCTATTTTTATGAATAATATCTTTTATGGTCGAGCACCACAAAAGAATGGCTTATTTCTGTTAGATCTCGATAGTAGTGATACACATATACATAACATTGATGCTAAGCGAATTAAATTGAATGATAATTCTACTTATATGTGGCACTGTAGTCTTGGTCATATTGGAGTGAAACGCATGAAGAAACTCCATACTGATGGATTACTTGAATCACTTGACTTTGAGTCACTTGATAGATGCGAAGCATGTCTAATGGGAAAAATGACAAAGACTCCATTTTCTGGTATGATGGAGCGAGCTACTGACTTATTAGAAATCATACATACCGATGTATGTGGACCAATGAGCGTAGCATCGCGCGGTGGTTATCGTTATGTTCTAACCTTCACAGATGATCTGAGTAGATATGGGTATATCTATTTCATGAAACATAAATCCGAAACTTTCGAGAAGTTTAAGGAATTTCAAAGTGAAGTAGAAAATCAACGTAACAAGAAGATCAAATTTCTACGATCTGATCGTGGAGGTGAATATCTGAGTTATGAGTTTGGCATGCATTTAAAGAAATGCGGAATACTTTCACAATTGACACCGCCGGGAACACCTCAACGAAACGGTGTGTCCGAACGTCGTAATCGAACTCTCTTAGATATGGTTCGTAGTATGATGTCCCTTACTGATTTGCCGTTATCATTTTGGAGTTAGGCATTAGAGACTGCCACATTCACTTTAAATAGAGCACCATCAAAATCCGTAGAAACGACACCGTATGAATTATGGTTTAATAAGAAACCTAAGCTGTCGTTCCTGAAAGTTTGGGGTTGCGAAGCCTATGTAAAGAAGTTACAACCGGACAAGCTAGAACCCAAAGCGGAGAAATGCGTCTTCATAGGATACCCTAAGGAAACTATAGGGTATACTTTCTATCACAGATCCGAAGGCAAAATCTTTGTTGCTAAGAACGGAACCTTTCTTGAGAAAGAATTTCTCACTAAAGAAGTGACTGGAAGAAAAGTAGAACTCGATGAGATTGATGAATCTATACTCGTTGATCAGAGTAGCGCAGTACCGGAAGTTGTACCTGTACCGCCTACACCGGCAACAGAGGAAGCTAATGATAATGATCATGAAACTTCGAACGAGGAAACTACTGAACCTCGCAGATCGACAAGGGAACGTGCCACTCCTGATTGGTATGATCCTTGTCTAAATGTCATGATTGTGGATAACAATGATGAGGACCCTGCGACGTATGAAGAAGCGATGATGAGCCTAGATTCCAACAAATGGCAAGAAGCCATGAAATCCGAAATGGGATCCATGTATGATAACAAAGTATGGACTTTGGTAGACTTACCTGATAGCCGAAAGGCTGTCGAAAATAAATGGATCTTCAAGAGAAAAACAGATGCTGATGGTAATATTACTGTCTATAAAGCTCAACTTGTCGCAAAGGGTTTCCGACAAATTCAAGGAGTTGACTACGATGAGACTTTCTCACCTGTAGCGAAGCTAAAATCTGTGAGGATTTTGTTAGCAATAGCTGCATTTTTCGATTATGAGATTTGGCAGATGGATGTCAAAACGGCGTTCCTTAATGGAGACATTGAGGAAGAGTTGTATATGGTACAACCCAAAGGTTTTGTCGATCCTAAAAATGCTGACAAAGTATGCAAACTTCAGCGTTCAATCTATGGACTGAAGCAAGCATCAAGAAGTTGGAACCGACGTTTTGATAAGGTGATCAAAGACTTCGGGTTTATACAGTGTCATGGAGAGGCCTGTATTTACAAGAAAGTGAGTGGGAGCTCTGTAGCATTCCTGATATTATATGTAGATGACATATTATTGATCGGGAATGATATAGAACTATTAAGCAGTGTTAAAGGTTATTTGAATAATAGTTTTTCAATGAAAGACCTTGGTGAAGCATCATATATATTAGGCATCAAGATTTATAGAGATAGATCAAGACGTCTAATAGGGCTATCACAGAGTACATATCTGGACAAGATTCTAAAGAAGTTTAGAATGGACGAAAGTAAGAAAGGGTTCTTACCTATGTTACCAGGCAAGGTATTGAGTAAGACTCAAGGACCGGCTACGGCAGAAGAAAGAGAAAGGATGAGTAATATCCCCTATGCCTCGGCAGTAGGATCTATCATGTATGCCATGCTATGTACTAGACCGGATATAGCACATGTTGTTAGTTTGACTAGCAGATATCAAAGTGATCCGGGAATGGAACAACTGGACAGCGGTCAAGAATATCCTGAAGTACTTGAAAAGAACTAAGGATATGTTTCTTTGTTATGGAGGTGACCAAGAGCTCGTTGTAAACGGTTACACCGATGCAAGTTGGAACACTGATCCTGATGACTCTAAGTCACAATCTGGGTACGTGTGTATATTGAATGGTGCTGCAGTAAGCTGGGCAAGCTCGAAGCAGTGCACGGTGGCGAAGTCTTCAATAGAATCAGAGTACATAGCGGCTTCAGAGGCTTCATCGAAGCGGTATGGATGAAGAGGTTCATTGTAGAGCTCGGTGTGGTTCCTAGTGCATTGGACCCATTAATCATTTCTTGTGATAACATGGGTGCCATCGCCAATGCACAAGAGCCAAGGTCACACAAGAGGCTGAAGCATATCAAGCTGCGTTACCACTCGATTCGCGAGTACATCGAAGATGGAGAAGTAAAGATTTGCAAAGTACACACTGATCCGAATGTAGCAGATCCGTTGACTAAAGCTCTCCCTAGGGCAAAGCATGACCAACACCAGAATGCCATGGGTGTTAGGTATATTACAATGTAATCTAGATTATTGACTCTAGTGCAAGTGGGAGACTGAAGGAGATATGCCCTAGAGGCAATAATAAAGTGGTTATTATTTATATCTTTATGTTTATGATAAATGTTTATATATCATGCTAGAATTGTATTAACCGAAACATTAGTACATGTGTGATATGTAGACAAACAAGAAGTCCCTAGTATGCCTCTTAAACTAGCTTGTTGATTAATGGATGATTAGTTTCATAATCATGAACATTGGATGTTATTAATAACAAGGTTATGTCATTGTATGAATGATATAATGGACACACCCCATTAAGCGTAGCATAAGATCTCGTCATTAAGTTATTTGCTATAAGCTTTCGATACATAGTTACCTAGTCCTTATGACCATGAGATCATGTAAATCACTTATACCGGAAAGGTACTTTGATTACACCAAACACCACTGCGTAAATGGGTGGCTATAAAGGTGGGATTAAGTATCCGGAAAGTATGAGTTGAGGCATATGGATCAACAGTGGGATTTGTCCATCCCGATGACGGATAGATATACTCTGGGCCCTCTCGGTGGAATGTCGTCTAATGACTTGCAAGCATATGAATGAGTTCATAAGAGACCACATACCACGGTACGAGTAAAGAGTACTTGTCAGGAGACGAGGTTGAACAAGGTATAGAGTGATACCGAAGATCAAACCTCGGACAAGTAAAATATCGCGAGACAAAGGGAATTGGTATTATATGTAAATGGTTCATTCGATCACTAAAGTCATCGTTGAATATGTGGGAGCCATTATGGATCTCCAGATCCCGCTATGGGTTATTGGTCGGAGTGAGTACTCAACCATGTCCGCATAGTTCACGAACCGTAGGGTGACACACTTAAAGTTGGATGTTGAAATGGTGTACTTGAATATGGAATGGAGTTCAAATATTTGTTCGGAGTCCCGGATGAGATCCCGGACATCACGAGGAGTTCCGGAATGGTCCGGAGAATAAGATTCATATATAGGATGTCATTTTATGTGAATTAAAATGTCGCGGAAGGTTCTATGGAAGGTTCTAGAAGGTTCTAGAAAAGTCCGGAAGAAACCACCAAGGAAGGTGGAGTCCACATGGGACTCCACCTCCATGGCCGGCCAAGCCTAGTGGGGGAGGAGTCCCAAGTGGACTCCCCCTTAGGGGGCCGGCCAACCCCCCCACATGGGAGGTGGAACTCCCACCTTTGGTGGGAGTCCTAGTTGGGCTAGGTTTCCCCCTCTTATGGAAGGTTTTTGGTTCGGGTCTTATTCGAAGACTTGGACACCAACACTTGGGGATCCACCTATATAATGAGGGGCCAAGGGAGGGGGCCGGCCACCCAAAAGACCACAAGCTGGCCGCCCCATTGCAGTGGCCGGCCACCCCCTCCCAAACCCTAGCCGCCCCCTTCTCCTCCATATCTCCCGCGTAGCTTAGCGAAGCTCCGCCGGACTTCTTCACCGCCACCGACACCACGCCGTCGTGCTGTCGGATTCAAGAGGAGCTACTACTTCCGCTGCCCGCTGGAACGGGGAGGAGGACGTCGTCTTCATCAACAACCGAACGTGTGACCGAGTACGGAGGTGCTGCCCGTTCGTGGCGCCGGAACCGATCGTGATCAAGATCTTCTACGCGCTTTTGCAAGCGGCAAGTGATCATCTACCGCAGCAACAAGAGCCTCATCTTGTAGGCTTTGGAATCTCTTCAAGGGTGAGACTCGATACCCCCTCGTTGCTACCGTCTTCTAGATTGCATCTTGGCTTGGATTGCGTGTTCGCCGTAGGAAAATTTTTGTTTTCTATGCAACGTTATCCTACAGTTTCTTCATGCGTTCCTTTCTAACATGACCTAAATAGCGGTTCCACAAATAAGTGGAATTCAAATCATTTGCCTTATGGCATTTTAGCGTCAGTGTTATGTATGTGTGTTTCTCCATTAAGATTTATAATAACTTATCCATCATACATGGAGTAATGTCATAATTTGAACAACTTGTTTTCATTTGACCAGAGAAAAATAACAATTATTAAGTTCTTTATTATAAATTCTAAGGGCTAGATAGAATGCTAACGACGAACATAATAACACTTTATTTTGTTCCAGACGTGCATTCCTATCATATTCCTTGTCAGTCACTTAGGCCATTGTATTCTTGTATTGCGTTATTTTGTATGACAGTTCATACCAACCAATATAGTACTAATACCCAAGAATTTCATAGTGTGACTTAACTAGGAATACAACCATAACATGTATATCATTTATATACACCTGAGCTAGACTTTCTAGTCTTTTCTTTTCTTTTTGCCAAAATATCTTTTGCAGTTTCTCTTTTAGCTTTCCTCATTATTCAGAAAAACACTTTAACATTATTAACTTCTAGGTTTGTTGGCCAAATACCAATAACCTTGAGGTTCTTACTTTAAGTTGATCATCATATGACAAGTGTTTCAGATTTCACTATTAGTAACTTTGTAATATGATGAACAATTTCACTCATAATTTTATCCATTATATCATGACGACTTTCCGAGACCATGTCTGTACATGCTAGGCTCGTAAAGTTTTAACCTTAGTATTCGCATATGCAAATCTGGCTTGCACCCGTTGTATGCACACGTAGAATCTATCACACCCGATCATCACGTGATGCTTCGAAACGACGAGTCATAGCAACGGTGCATACTAAGGACGATTATTTCATGGATATGCGAATATTGTTAGAGCCCCAATAGTTGGAGGATTGGGACGCCTTGCATCTTCAACCTTCGTACATTCCCATAAAACTTATGAGTTTATGTAGTCTCACCAAATTATATTCTATCATCTTGCAATAAGGTCTTAGATATCACATATATCTCATACCTTGATTATTTCTGAAAACTAAATTTTCAGCTCCTTACTTTTCGAACAAATTTGAATTTCAAGTTTCACGGAGACAAGATAACTTTAGGTACTAATTGAAACCATAGCTCTTTGAATCAACAATGTGAGGTTTACTAAAAGTTTGCAATAGGACTTAATCAATACTTGATTCTTTAACAATACGGTACCAATCCGTAAAGTTTCTTGTCAGATTTTAACAGTATTTCTATCTCAATAACAAGACTAGTGCATGGTAGAAAACGGATGCCAATACTACAAAATTAATACAAAATACTACTCAGACTATGTTTATGATAATTAGTTCATGTTTTAATCTAATTACTGATGAACTCCCACTTAATACAACATCCCTCATAGTTGTTAAGTGGTACACGATCCAAATCTACTACACCAAAACCGATCATCACGTGAGATGATGTAGCTTCAATGGTGAACATCAATCATGTTGATCATATCATCCATATGACTCGTGTTCAACCATTCGGTTTCCGTTGTCCCGAGGCCATATCTGTACATGCTAGGCTCGTCAAGCAAACTCAAGTATTCCGCGTGTGCAACATGGCTTACACCCGTTGTATGTAATCGTTGAATCTATCACATCCGATCATCACGAGATGCTTCGAAACGACGAACTGTACAACGGTGCATACAAGGGGAGAACACTTTATTATCTTGATATTAATGTGAGGGATCATCTTATAATGCTACCGTCGCGATCTAAGCAAAATAAGATGCATAAAGGATTAACATCACATGCAATTCATATGTGATATGATATGGCCCTTTAATCTTTGCGCCTTCGATCTTCATCTCCAAAGCACGGGCATGATCTCCATCATCAACGGGCATGATCTCCATCATCTTCGGCGTAGCGTCAAGGTTCATGGCGCCGTCTTCATGGTTGTTCACCTCATGTAGCAACTATTACAACTACTTTGAAATACTACTCAACATGAAATTTAAAGACAACCATAAGGCTCCTGCCGGTTGCCACAATACAATAATGATCATCTCATACATATTCATCATCACATTATGGCCATATCACATCACCAAACCCTGCAAAAACAAGTTAGACGTCTCTAATTTGGTTTGCATATTTCACGTGGATTAGGGTTTTCGAGAGAGATCTAATCTACCTACGAACATGAACCACAACGGTGATACTAATGTTGTCAATAGAAGAGTAAATTGAATCTTCACTATAGTAGGAGAGACATACACCCGCAAAGCCTCTTATGCAATACAAGTTGCATGTCGAACGAGGAACAAGTCTCATGAACGCGGTCATGTAAAGTTAGTCCGAGCCGCTTCATCCCACTATGCCACAAAGATGCAAAGTACTCAAACTAAAGATAACAAGAGCATCAACGCCCACAAAACCATTGTGTTCTACTCGTGCAACCATCTATGCATAGACACGGCTCTGATACCACTGTAGGGATTCGTTGCATAGAAAACAAAAAATTTCCTACCGCGAGAACGCAATCCAATCCAAGATGCAATCTAGAAGACGGGAGCAACGAGGGGATGATCAAGACTAACCCTTGAAGATTTCCAAAGCCTATAAGAGTAGGCTCTTATTGCTGCGGTAGACGATCACTTGCCGCTTGCAAAAGCGCGTAGAAGATCTTGATCACGGTGCCACGATCGGGCAGCACCTCCGTACTCGGTCACATGTTCGGTGTTGATGAAGACGACGTCCTTCTCCCCGTTCCAGCGGGCAGCGGAAGTAGTAGCTCCTCCTTGAATCCGGCAGCACGACGGCGTGGTGGCGGTGGCGGTGGAGATCTCCGGCGGAGCTTCGCTAAGCGTGCGGGAGAAGAGGAGGAGAGAGGGGCGGCTAGGGTTTGGGAGAGGGGTGGCCGGCCACCTAGGGGTGCGGCCAAGCTATGGGCTTGTGGTGGTCAGCCCCCTCTCCTATCCCCCTCATTATATAGGTGGAAGCCCCAAGAGTTGTAGTCCAAGTCTTCGAATAAGACCCCAACACCAAAACTTCCCAAAGGTGGGAAACCTACTCAAGGAGGGAGTCCTACCCAAGGTGGGACTCCCACCTTTTCCTTAGGTGGGGTGGCCGGCCACCTCAGGTGGAGCCCACCTGGGACTCCTCCCTTATGGTTTGGCCGGCCAAGCTTGTGGAGTCCCTCCGGGACTCCACCTTCCATAGTGCCTTTCTTCCGGACTTTTCTAGAACCTTCTAGAACCTGCCATAAATGCACCGGATCATTTCCAAACTTGGAATATGACTTCCTATATATGAATCTTATTCTCCGGACCATTCCAGAACTCCTCGTGATGTCCGGGATCTCATCCGGGACTTCGAACAAAACTTCGAACTCCATTCCATATTCAAGTTCTACCATTTCAACATCAAACCTTAAGTGTGTCACCCTACGGTTCGCGAACTATGCGGACATGGTTGAGTACTCTCTCCGACCAATAACCAATAGTGGGATCTGGAGATCCATAATGGCTCCCACATATTCAACGATGACTTCAGTGATCGAATGAACCATTCACATACGATACCAATTCCCATTGTCACGCGATATTTTACTTGTCCGAGGTTTGATCATCGGTATCACTCTATACCTTGTTCAACCTCGTCTCCTGACAAGTACTCTTTACTCGTACCGTGGTATGTGGTCTCTTATGAACTTATTCATATGCTTGCAAGACATTAGACGACATTCCACCGAGAGGGCCCAGAGTATATCTATCCGTCATCGGGATGGACAAATCCCACTGTTGATCCATATGCCTCAACTCATACTTTCCGGATACTTAATCCCACCTTTATAACCACCCATTTACGCAGTGGCGTTTGATGTAATCAAAGTACCTTTCCAGTATAAGTGATTTACATGATCTCATTGTCATAAGGACTAGGTAACTATGTATCGAAAGCTTATAGCAAATAACTTAATGACGTGATCTTATGCTATGCTTAATTGGGTGTGTCCATTACATCATTCATACAATGACATAACCTTGTTATTAATAACATCCAATGTTCATGATCACGAAACCATGATCATCTATTAATCAACAAGCTAGTTATACAAGAGGCTTACTAGGGACTCTTTGTTGTTCACATAACACACATGTATCAACGTTTCAGTTAATACAATTATAGCATGGTATGTAAACATTATCATAAACACAAAGATATATTATAATAACCATTTTATTATTGCCTCTTGGGCATATCTCCAACAACATGTGTGTTATGTGAACAACAAGGAGTCCCTAGTAAGCCTCTTGTATAACTAGCTTGTTGATTAATAGATGATCATAGTTTCATGATCATGAACATTGGATGTTATTAATAACAAGGTTATGTCATTAGATGAATGATATAATGGACACACCCAATTAAGCATATCATAAGATCACGTCATTAAGTTCAATTTGCTATAAACTTTCAATACATAGTTACCTAGTCCTTCGACCATAAGATCATGTAAATCACTTATACCGGAAGGGTACTTTGATTACATCAAATGGGTGGTTATAAAGGTGGGATTAAGTATTCAGAAAGTATGAGTTGAGGCATATGGATCAAGAGTGGGATTTGTCCATCCCGATGACGGATAGATATACTCTGGGCCCTCTCGGTGGAATGTCGTCTGATTAGCTTGCAAGCATGTGAATAGTTCACAAGAGATGATATGCCACGGTACGAGTAAAGAGTACTTGTCGGTTACGAGGTTGGACGAGGTATGGAGATATTGATGATCAAACCTCGGATAAGTAAAATATCGCGTGACAAAGAGAATCGGTATCGTATGTAAATGGTCCAATCGATCACTAAGTTATCGTTGAATGTGTGGGAGCCATTATGGATCTCCAGATCCCGCTATTGGTTATTGGTCGGAGAGGAGTCTCGACCATGTCTGCATAGTTCACGAACCGTAGGGTGACACACTTAAGGTTTGATGTTGTTTTAAGTAGATATGGAATATGGAATGGAGTTTGAATATTTGTTCGGAGTCTCGTATGGGATCCTGGACATCACGAGGAGGTCCGGAATGGTCCGGAGAATAAGATTCATATATAGGAAGCCACTTTCCAAGTTTGGAAATGATCCGGTGCATTTATGGAAGGCACTAGAAATGATCCGGTGCATTTATGGAAATGATCCCGGTTGGACTCCACCAACCCTAACCAGCCAACCAAGTGGGAGGGTGGAGTCCATGGTGGACTCCGCCTCCTTGGCCGGCAAAAGAAAGGGGGGAAGGGGAGAGTCCCTGTCCCTCTAGGTTTCGTCCACAAGGCAGTTTTTGAATTGGGGTCTTATTCGAAGACTTTGGGCAAACCCTTGGGGTTACACCTATATAATGAGGAGGAGAGGGAGGGGGCTGCCCAAGCCTTGGCCGCACCACCTAGGGCACCCCTGGCCGGCGCCCTAGGCACCCCCTCTCTCCAAACCCTAGCACACCTCCCTCCTCCACCTATCTCCCGTAGTGCTTATGGCGAAGCCCTGCTGGAGATCTCCACCGCCACCGACACCACGCCGTCGTGCTGTCAGGATTCCGAGGAGGATTTACTACTTCCGCTGCCCGCTGGAACGGGGAGAAGGACGTCGTCATCAACACCGAACGTGTGACCGAGTACGGAGGTGCTGTCCGACTGTGGCACCGTCAAGATCTTCTATGCTTTTTGAAAGCGGCAAGTGATCATCTTCTGCAACAACGAGATCTAATCTTGTAGGCTTTGGAAATCTTCGAGGGTTAGTCTCATGATCTTCTCGTTGCTCCCATCTTCTAGATTGGATCTTGGCTTGTTATTCGTTCTTGCGGTAGGAAATTTTTTTTGTTTTCTATGCTATGAATCCCATCAAGATAAACAAGTAAAAAAAAGAAAAGAAAAGAAAAATGGTGTAAAACAAATTAAAATTTGAAAAAAAAAATGCTGAGGGTTTTGCCGTCGGCATAGCAAAAAAATTAATTTTTCAATTTTTTCAATTGTTTTTGAAAAAATAAATTTGAATTTTGAAAATTAGTATGCTGAGGATTTTTCCGTCGGCGTAGCCCGACGGCAATAGTGGCTCCTCCGAGGAAAGTCGTCGCCGAGGAGCTATGCCGAGGGCTACCCTCGGTGTAGCCTACGCCAACTGCCAAAACCGGCTACGCCGAGGGGTCCCGGCCGTCACCATATCAGCCCATTCCTATAGTGTGGTTTTTATTCGGGTTGTTGATGATTCTTTCTAGACAATTGGTCCATGAAATTTTGGTTTTTTTAAATATACGTTGTAAGGAGTAGCGGGAGTACTGGTTTAGAAGACGGTAGTTTGTGGTACACCTTGTAACCCAGCGAGCACAATACACACACAGAAAAAGATAAGATCTTTCAAAAGCTTAAGAAAAAATAAATTACGAAAAATTCAATTAATAAATAAAAGGTATAATTCAATGAAAAGGGATCAAAACTCATGACCATGTTGATAGAAATGATTCTACAGACCAATGAATCGTGCAACTTCTTTTACTTTGCAACCCCCCCGAAGGGCCCTCGTGCGAAACAAGGACATTTGCTCCGGTACAACCCTTCCCCCAAATATCAGTTTGGGCTCAAACACAAGGATACCCCTTCATAATTAATGCCACGATGGTTTTCAGAAAACTAAACGGATATACGTAGCCCTGTACAAAACCTGTATAACTCAACTTATATATAAAAATATGGAGCATACATATAGGTACGGTTGGGTGTACGTACGCCATTGTCGACTCATCGGCGACAACTTTGCCAGGCGGTGGCGGTTGAGGCCAGCGGGCAGGAGGCACGTCAAGGTGGCGGCATGCCTGCCACGAGCCACTTGGCTAGCAATAGCGGATTCTCTGGTGGCGGCGGCGTGAAGCCAGGTCGGTGGCGCGACGTTCGAACGGATAGTTCGGCCATATTCTAGCCGGCCAGTCGGGGACATTAGGGAAGAAGGAGCGCAGTGTCTGACTTGTCCAGCAGCGGCGGACGTGATCGGCAACTACGGCTCAGCTAGTAGAGGACGTTCAGTTTGTGCAGCCTTCGATGGAGATCGTGTCTGCTGCATGTATACAGTATATCCACGTATGGGTATATCGGGTTTGGACATGAACTTTGGAGGGCTCATGATTAACTATTAATTAATTTTGCTAATTACATGAAAGCTCAAACTAAGTTTAGGGGAGGGGGCTGTACGGGAGCAAGCCTCGTAAAGAAGATAAAAAGAGCCAACTAGATTAATCTTCATTGGTTTCAATCCGCCAATTATGCAACCACCCATGTTAAAAAAATAAACTCGTCTGCATTCTTCAACCGTGTAGACACCTCCATAAAAAGATCTCCATCCTCCAATTGTTGAAGTGGACTCATAGCTTCAATGAGATGAGTTATCGACATGCTAAAGTTTTGTTTGTGTTTGCCTAACCATTCACTTGCTAATTTTACAAATTTAAAGCATTAAAATTCAAATTTATCTCAAATTTGTAGACTGGTATCAGAATTCTGGTGGTGGGGGTATTCCAGCTACTGTTCGAGTACCGGAAATCTGGTCTGAGAAAAAGAAAAAAACCTCTCATGTGGACATTTATGTGTAGGTACCGCAAATAGGCTACAAAGTTAGTATAATCTTAGTACTGAACTACTGATCACACACGTATTAAATACCTTGACTCTTGAGATAGTACAAACAATACACGTGTCATCAGCAAAGTTGTTTCTTTTGTACAGAAACGCATACTTAGCTTTATATTAAGATTCAATGTATGGAGTGGTCTTATCAGCTTCATGTTAAGTTAATTTGAGGGTGGCGCTCCAACATTCGAAAATGAAATGCCAACTACTCCAGTGTCCAACTGCATAAGCGGCAAAGGTCTTGCTTGCAGTGGTTAGCTAGCAGCAACGTCATAGTGCAGAGTCTTATTTGGGCATGTCCAAGACGGCAAGCTTCTTGCTGCCAGACATGTCGAGCACCTGCGACTCTACTGAAAATATTCACCAAATGCTAAACAAAAAATGTTTGAAGAGTATCCTAAACCTAGAAAAAGAGTATTTGCATCCATAAATAAAGTCTGGGCAAGATCACCTCGACGACTATAAAAATGGTGGTGGACTCCAAGGCCAGCATAGTGCAAAGAACAACAGCTAACGAGCGATCACTACCAATTCTTCTCCCGGCCTATCATATTCACCGACTGTTCCATGGGGAATCTGCAGGCACCACTCCCGGAGGGCATGGGCTTCATCTCCCTGCCTGTTGTCGACTTCTCCCTCAGCCACGAAGAGATTAGCCGCGCCATCCTCGACGCCGGCAAGGACATCGGTTTTTTCCAGGCTAGTCCACAGCAGCAAGAGGGCAAATACTCCATATGTATATGGTTAACTTGAGCTAAGCTTGTATGGTTGATCATCTTTTTTAATGAAACAGGTGATCAACCACGGCGTCCCAGAGCAGGTGAGGCGGGACATGGAAGCAGTGTGCGAGGAGTTCTTCGCGATGCCGGCCGCGGACAGGGAGTCCTTCCACTCAGATGACAATCTGAAACCCAACCGGTTCTTCACAGGATCCACTTACAAGAACAGCGGCGCCAAGTTCTGGTTCGATTGTCTCCGCCTCTCATCGACGTTTCCCATCGGTGACAGCAAGAAGGATTGGCCCGAGAAGCCCGAGAAGCTCCGGTAAGATTTTGCTACATGTAAATCAAGGAGTGGCTGACACAATTATATAGGAATTACCCTCAATTCGTGCTAAATGTGCAGGGAGGTTTTCGAGAGGTTCGCTGTGCAGACGCGAGGCATGGGCGAGCAGCTGCTGCGGCTGCTGAGCGAGGGCATGGGGCTCCAGCCTGACTATTTCGAGGGTGATCTCGGCAGAGGCAATATGAACCTGACCCTGAACCAGTACCCACCGTGTGGAGACCCTGAAGGAGTTGGCCTACCGCCGCACTGTGACCGCAACCTACTCAGCCTTCTCATCCCTAGCACCGTTCCCGGTCTCCAGTTCTCTTACAAAGGAAGCTGGTTCACTGTGGAGACCATGCCTAATGCCTACATCGTTAACTTTGGCCTCCCGCTCCAGGTAACAAATGTGTCTTCTAAAAATGAAAATATTGAATGAATGGAGTGTAAATTCTGAAACTTGGGTATCTCTTTTTTCTTTCGGCAAGGTAATTCTTGTAGCGAAAATAGAGTTTCTACAACGATCGCAAATCTCTCAGATAGAATAAAATTCAGAATAAAAACCAATTTTGTAATCCAACAATCGATCATTATCAGGCCAACAGTAATCAACACCAGGTTAACTGAATGATTAATTGATCCTTGCAGGTTGTGACCAATGGGATGCTCAAGAGCATAGAGCACAGGGTGGTGACCAACCCCAAGGAGAGCCGGAGATCAGTGGGGGTGTTCATCACACCGACGTGGGATTGCCTCATCAGCCCTGCCGAGGAGTTCCTTAGCAAGGAAAGCCCGCCAATCTACCATGCCGTCACGTACCGTGAGTTCTATGACATGCACGGAGTTGTTAAGGACGGATTGTCAAGCGTACTCACCATCAGCCACAAGACAGCAATATGATGCGCAAAAATAGATGTGATTTATTCCCATTTCCACCCGTCATGTCTTTGTAAAAGGCCGTGGATACCAATTACATCTGATTCTCATATGTAATACAAATGTATTGTGATGATCGTGTGATGCAATAAAACCACAAATAATGGATGCATGTACTCGTAAATAATGGCTTCAGCGTACTATTTATGGTGCTGAGCAGTCACCTCGAGCTTGGTATGTTCGTTTGAGCACGTTTCTGCATCAGTTGAGATTTGTTTCTTCTAAGGCCGATACGACCCTGTTTATTTTCTATGAGGGTGATGTTCACATATACATGCTGGTCTACGTTAATGATATTGTCATTAGTGGCTCTACCCCTGTTGTTGTTGATCGGATGGTGAGCTCCCTCTCCAACACCTTCCCTATTAAGGATCTTGTTATTTAGATTATTTTCTTGGACATGAAGGGTCTTACAATTATAGGAGCATAACGTTAACTCAATGTAAGTATGCACTTGTTCTTCTACATCGAGTTAGTATGGAGAATTGCAAATCCACTTCAACATCGTTGGCACGGAGCGAACTGCTCATGATATTGGCTCTCCAGTACTTGACTTTCACACATCCAAATATTTCTTTAGTTGTCAACAAGGTGTGTCAATCCATGTCTCAGCCTATAGAAGTGAAGGGATTCGTAGCATAGAAAACAAAAAATTTCCTACCGCGAGAACGCAATCCAAGCCAAGATGCAATCTAGAAAACGGTACCAACGAGGGGATGAACGAGACTAACCCTTGAAAATTTCCAAAGCCTACGAGATTAGATCTCGTTGTTGCAGAAGATGATCACTTGCCGCTTTCAAAAGCGCGTAGAAGATCTTGACGATGCCACAATCGGGCAGCACCTCCGTACTCGGTCACACGTTCGGTGTTGATGACGACGTCCTTCTCCCCGTTCCAGCGGGCAGCGGAAGTAGTAGATCCTCCTCGGAATCCCGGCAGCACAATGGCGTGGTGGCGGTGGTGGTGGAGATCTCCGACAGAGCTTCGCCTAAGCTAAGTGGGAGAGAGAGGGAGGAGGGAACCGCTAGGGTTTCTGGGAGAGGGGGCTCTTGGGGGGTGCGGCCAAGGTGGGATTGGTGTGGCCGGCCAGCCCCTCCCCTCCCCTCTTTATATAGGTGGAAAACCCCAAAGATTAGGTCAAAAGTCTCCGAATAAGACCCCAACACAAAACCTTCCATATGACCAAACCTAGGGGGAGTGGGACTCCCCCCTTTCCTTTGGTGGGGTGGCCGGCCACTATGGGGAGGAGTCCACCTGGGACTCAGGTGGACTCCTCCTCCCTTAGGCTGGCCGGCCAAGGTGGGTGGAGTCCCTCTGGGACTCCGCCTTCCATGCTGATTTATTCCGGACTCTTCTAGAACCTTCTAGAACCTTCCAGAAAAAAATACCGGATCATTTTCCAATCTAAAAAATGACTTCCTATATATGAATCTTATTCTCCGGACCATTCCGGACCTCCTCGTGATGTCCTGGATCCCATCCGAGACTCCGAACAAAACTTCGAACTCCATTCCATATTCCATATCTACTTAAACGACATCAAACCTTAAGTGTGTCACCCTACGGTTCGCGAACTATGCAGACATGGTTGAAACTTCTCTCCGACCAATAACCAATAGCGGGATCTGGAGATCCATAATGACTCCCACATATTCAACGTGACTTAGTGATCGAATGAACCATTCACATACGATACCGATTCCTTTTGTCACGCGATATTTTACTTGTCCGAGGTTTGATCATCGGTATCTCTATACCTTGTTCAACCTCGTCTCCTGACAAGTACTCTTTACTCGTACCCTGGTATGTGGTCTCTTATGAACCATTCATATGCTTGCAAGCTAATTAGACGATATTCCACCGAGAGGGCCCAGAGTATATCTATCCGTCATCGGGATGGACAAATCTCACTGTTGATCCATATGCCTCAACTCATACTTTCCAGATACTTAATCCCACCTTTATAACCACCCATTTACGCAGTGGCGTTTGATGTAATCAAAGTACCCTTCCGGTATAAGTGATTTACATGATCTCATGATCGAAGGACTAGGTAACTATGTATCGAAAGCTTATAGCAAATAGAACTTAATGACGTGATCATATGTTACGCTTAATTGGGTGTGTCCATTACATCATTCATATAATGACATAACCTTGTTATTAATAACATCCAATGTTCATGATCATGAAACTATGATCATCTATTAATCAACAAGCTAGTTATACAAGAGGCTTACTAGGGACTCCTTGTTGTTCACATAACACACATGTATCAATGTTTCGGTTAATACAATTATAGCATGGTATGTAAACATTATCATAAACACAAATATATATAATAATAACCATTTTATTATTGCCTCTTGGGCATATCTCCAACAGTCTCCCACTTGCACTAGAGTCAATAATCTAGTTTACATTTGTAAAGATATAACACCTTGGCCTTCCGGTGTTTTATCATGTTTTGCTCACGGGAGAGGTTTTACTCAACGGATCTGACACGCTCAGAAACGTATGTATTTTGTAATTCATTTGCGTCTCAACGCATCACTCATTTCTAAATGAGTCGGCATTAAATATGTTTGGTCTTCTGGTGGAACCTTAATTCCGCGGTCTGAAATATGTCACTAATATTGTCATACACAATATAGCTTCAAATTTCTGACACGATCGGAACTACACCAAGTTCTCAAAGAACCTCTTGACTTAACATCCTCAGTCATTGTCAAAACAATGACATACTCTGCCTTCGTTTGTAGAATCCGTCACAATATTTAGAATTCATCTAAATCTAGCATAGACAACTTCTAGCTCATTGTGCTACCTTTTGAAACAACACTTAGCATAATTTGAGATTGAAATTTTATATGTGACAAAACCAATATCGGTGCAACATCTTACAGCGATTTGTTTGTCATTTCTCCATACAAAACTTTATATATATCCTTGGTTCTTCTTAAGTACTCAAGAATATTCTTACTGTTTTTCAATGATCATCACATGAATTATTCTGGTACATGCTCATAACATTTTAGAGCACAGGACATCTGATTTTTTACATATTATTTGTGATCTAAAATCACTCATGTGTTTTTACTCACTGAGTGTCAGATACACTCAAGTCTTGTTAAACCTTCACATAACAAGAACATTTTCTTAATATTTATATATTGAACTACTTCAATATCCATTCTATGTACTTTGACTTAAACTTATTATGTGTTTCAATCTATCTTCATAGATCTTGACACTAAATTTGTTTCAGTCCATATCCTTTCATTGAAGTTAATTTCTCAATGAAACCTTTTAATCAAGTATATAATTACATCATTTATAACCAACTATATGTCATCTACATAAGTATTATAAATATGTCTCGGCGCTCCCACTTAATTTCTTGCAAATGCAAGCATCTTCATCGTTTCTGATGAAATCAAAAACTCTTTGACTATTTCATCCGGTGAAGATTCCAACTCCGCGATACTCACTTCATCCAATTGAAGTTTGCATACCTATCTAGTATTCCACAGACCAGCAAAACTCTTGGTTGTATCTTGTATACACATTTAATACACACTTCTGATAAGTAATGTTTTTTGCCATCCTTCTAGCATATCTCATAAAAGAAATATGTACTGATTACTAGAATAATCCACATAGACTATAAGCATTGCTACGGAAGATCTAATCTTATCGTAGTCAACTCTTTGAACTTTGTCGTAAATAACTTTTCGACAAGTCGAGCTTCTTCAAAGATATTTCATCCAAGTCCATCAATTTTATAGATCCATTTACTTTCAAAAAGTATTCATCTATCTTGGATTTCATGGCGTATAGCCATTTTAACGGAGTCAGGGCCCATCATAACTTCTTTGTTTGTAGTTGGTTTATCATTGTTCAAAATCAATCCTTTGTCCACAAATCATTTATTTGATCACAAAGTAAACCATACCTACAAGGTTCAATATGTACTTCGATCTCCATGGCTAAAATACTTTGTAGTCATGGGAGCCATGATCGTCGTGGCCGCTTCCGGAACCAATTTCCGATGTTGCGCTACTCTGATCATTATGCTCAGGTTCATAAACCTTATCAAGTTCTATTTTCCTCCCACTCAAATACTTCGCTAGAAACAATTTCTCGGAAATAAGAAACATTGACGAACACTTTTGTTTTTGTCTCGTGGGAAGAATTCCCAATCAAATCTCTGGGATAACCAACAAAGACATTCATCCGATTTTGGTTTTAAACTTATTTACTTATGCTATGCATACCAAAATTTTAAGAAAGGACTATCAGGGTTAATCCCATGCCATAACTCGTATGGTGTCATTTCAACGGATCATGATGATGCTCTATTCAGTGTAAAAGCGGTAGTCACTAAAGCATAATCCACAAAATATAATGGCGTCATAATATTTTATCTCATCATTAATCCAACAAGGTTTGGATACATCTCTCGGATATTACATCATCATTATGATATTCCAAGAAATGTGAGTTGTAGAACAATTTCATGACTCTCTTAGATGTTCGCTGAAACCCGTAATTCAAATATTTCCACCATGATCCAATCATAGATATTTGACTTTTCTATTACGATGATTTCCACTTCATGCTGAAATTTATCTGAATCTATTCAAATGTTTCAAACTTCTTCCTTATCGAATATATCCACATATATATACTCAATTCATTGTTTGAAGTTTTCATGAAGTAGAAGAATCTCCCGCACACAACTATGCCCAGTGAACCACATATATCATCATGTATGTTTTCACTAAGTTAGTTGCCCGTTCAAATCTTGACCTATGAACGGTATTTTAGTCATTCTCTTTAGAAATGATTTGCAAGCGCCAAACGATTCAAAAATCAAATGACTCCAAAAATCCATTTGCATGAAGTTCCTTCATGCGTTCCTTTCTAACATGACCTAAATGGCGGTTCCACAAATAAGTAGAATTCAAATCATTTGCCTTATGGCATTTTTAGCGTCAGTGTTATGTATGTGTGTTTCGCCATTAAGATTTATAATAATTTATCCATCGTACATGGAGTAATGTCATAATTTGAACAACTCATTGTTTTCATTTGACCAGAGCAAAATAAGAATTATTAAGTTCTTTATTATAAATTCTAAGAGCTAGGTAGAATGCCAACGACAAACATGATAACACTTTATTATGTTCCAGACGTGCATTATTACCATATTCCTTATTAGTCACTTAGGCCATCGTATTCTTGTATTGCGTTGTACTGTATGACATTTCATACCAACCAACCTAGTACAAATACCCAAGAATTTCATTATGTGACCAAACAAGGAATACATCCATAACATGTAAATCATTTATATACACCTGAGCTAGACTCTCTAGTCTTTTATTTCTTTCTGCCAAAATATCTTTTGTAGTTTCTTTTTTAGCTTTCCTCATTCTTAGAAAACACTTCACCTTCAATAACTTCTAGATTTGTTGGTCAAATACCAATAACCTTGAGGTTTTTATTTTTGAAGTTGATCATCATATGACAAGTGTTCCAGATTTCACTATTAGTAACTTTGTAATATGATCAACAATTTCACTCATAATTTTATCCATCATGATGACTTTCCGAGACCATGTCTGTACATGCTAGGCTCGTAAAGTTTAACTTTAGTATTCGCATGTGCAAAACTGGCTTGCACCCATTGTATGCACACGTAGAATCTATAACATCCGATCATCACGTGATGCTACGAAATTACGAGTCTTAGCAATGGTGCATACTAAGGACAATCATTTCATGGATATGTGAATATCGTTAGTGCCCCAATAGTTGGAGGATTGGGACGCCTTGCGTCTTCAACCTTCGTACATTCCCATAAAACTTATGAGTTTATGTAGTCTCACCAAATTATATTCTATCATCTTGCAATAAGGTCTTAGATATCACATATATCTCATACCTTGATTATTTCTGAAAACTAAATTTTCAACTCCTTACTTTTCAAACAGATTTGAACTTCAAGTTTCACGGAGACAAGATGACTTTAGGTACTAATTGAAACCATAGCTCTTTGAATCAACAATGTGAGGTTTACTAAAAGTTTGCAATAGGATTTAATCATTTCTTGATTCTTTAACAATACGGTACCAGTCCGTAAAGTTTCTTGTCAGACTTTAACAGTATTTCTATCTCAATTACAAGACTAGCGCATGGTAGAAAACGGATGTCAATACTACAAAATTAATTCAAAATACTACTCAGACTATGTTTATGATAATTAGTTCATGTTTTGATATAATTACTAATGAACTCCCACTTAATACAACATCCCTCATAGTTGTTAAGTGGTACACGATCCACATCCACTACACCAAAACTGATCATCACGTGAGATGATGTAGCTTCAATGGTGAACATCAACATGTTGATCATATCATCCATATGACTCGTGTTCAACCTTTCGGTTTTCGTTGTCCCGAGGCCATGTCTGTACATGCTAGGCTCGTTAAGCAAACCCAAGTATTCCGCGTGTGCAACATGGCTTACACCCGTTGGATCAAAACATCCTGGTTATGCAGAGGCTGGATGTAATTGCTTTTTAAAGTAATAAAGCATCCTTTATCGAAAAAAAAACATGGCTTACACCCGTTGTATGTAATCATTGAGTCTAACACATCCGATCATCACGAGATGCTTCGAAACGACGAACTATATCAACGGTGCATACGAGGGGAGAACACTTTATTATCTTGATATTAATGTGAGGGATCATCTTATAATGCTACCGTCATGTTCTAAGCAAAATAAGATGCATAAAGGATTAACATCACATGCAATTCATATGTGATATGATATGGCCCTTTAGTCTTTGCGCATTCGATCTTCATCTCCAAAGCACGGACATGATCTCCATCATCAACGGGCATGATCTCCATCATCGTCGGCGTAACGTCAAGCTTCATGGCGCCGTCTTCATGGTTGTTCACCTCATGTAGCAACTATTACAACTACTTTGAAATACTACTCAACATGAAATTTAAAGACAACCATAAGGCTCCTGCCGGTTGCCACAATACAATAATGATCATCTCATACATATTCATCATCACATCATGGCCATATCACATCACCAAACCCTGCAAAAACAAGTTAGACGTCTCTAATTTGGTTTGCATATTTTACGTGGTTTAGGATTTTCAAGTAAGATCCAATATACCTACGAACATGAGCCACAACAGTGATACGACTGTTGTCAATAGAAAGAGTAAATTGAATCTTCACTATGGTGGGAGAGACAGACACCCGCAAAGCCACTTATGCAATACAAGTTGCATGTCGAACGTGGAGCAAGTCTCATGAACGCGGTCATGTAAAGTTAGCCCGAGCCGCTTCATCCCACCATGCCACAAAGATGCAAAGTACTCGAACTAAATACAACAAAGCATCAACGCCCACAAAACAATTGTGTTCTACTCGTGCAACCAATCTATGCATAGACACGGCTCTGATACCACTGAAGGGATTCGTAGCATAGAAAACAAAAAATTTCCTACCGCGAGAACACAATCCAAGCCAAGATGCAATCTAGAAAACGGTAGCAACGAGGGGATGAACGAGACTAACCCTTGAAGATTTCCAAAGCCTACGAGATTAGATCTCGTTGTTGCAGAAGATGATCACTTGCCGCTTTCAAAAGCGCGTAGAAGATCTTGACGATGCCACAATCGGGCAGCACCTCCGTACTCGGTCACACGTTCGGTGTTGATGACGACGTCCTTCTCCCCGTTCCAGCGGGCAGCGGAAGTAGTAGATCCTCCTCGGAATCCCGGCAGCACAACGGCGTGGTGGCGGTGGTGGTGGAGATCTCCGACAGAGCTTCGCCTAAGCTATGTGGGAGAGAGAGGGAGGAGGGAACCGCTAGGGTTTCTGGGAGAGGGGGCTCTTGGGGGGTGCGGCCAAGGTGGGATTGGTGTGGCCGGCCAGCCCCTCCCCTCCCCTCCCCTCTTTATATAGGTGGAAAACCCCAAAGATTAGGTCAAAATCTCCGAATAAGACCCCAACACAAAACCTTCCATATGACCAAACCTAGGGGGAGTGGGACTCCCGCCTTTCCTTTGGTGGGGTGGCTGGCCACCATGGGGAGGAGTCCACCTGGGACTCAGGTGGACTCCTCCTCCCTTAGGCTGGCCGGCAAAGGTGGGTGGAGTCCCTGTGGGACTCCGCCTTCCATGCTGATTTATTCCGGACTCTTCTAGAACCTTCTAGAACCTTCCAGAAAAAATACCGGATCATTTTCAAATCTAGAAAATGACTTCCTATACATGAATCTTATTCTCCGGACCATTCTGGACCTCCTCGTGATGTCCTGGATCCCATCCGAGACTCCGAACAAAACTTCGAACTCCATTCCATATTCCATATCTACTTAAACGACATCAAACCTTAAGTGTGTCACCCTACGGTTCGCGAACTATGCAGACATGGTTGAAACTTCTCTCCGACCAATAACCAATAGCGGCCCACATATTCAACGATGAGTTAGTGATCGAATGAACCATTCACATACGATACCGATTCCTTTTGTCACGCGATATTTTACTTGTCCGAGGTTTGATCATCGGTATCTCTATACCTTGTTCAACCTCGTCTCCTGACAAGTACTCTTTACTCGTACCGTGGTATGTGGTCTCTTATGAACCATTCATATGCTTGCAAGCTAATTAGACGACATTCCACTGAGAGGGCCCAGAGTATATCTATCCGTCATCGGGATGGACAAATCTCACTGTTGATCCATATGCCTCAACTCATACTTTCCAGATACTTAATCCCACCTTTATAACCACCCATTTACGCAGTGGCGTTTGATGTAATCAAAGTACCCTTCCGGTATAAGTGATTTACATGATCTCATGATCGAAGGACTAGGTAACTATGTATCGAAAGCTTATAGCAAATAGAACTTAATGACGTGATCATATGTTACGCTTAATTGGGTGTGTCCATTACATCATTCATATAATGACATAACCTTGTTATTAATAACATCCAATGTTCATGATCATGAAACTATGATCATCTATTAATCAACAAGCTAGTTATACAAGAGACTTACTAGGGACTCCTTGTTGTTCACATAACACACATGTTTCAATGTTTCGGTTAATATAATTATAGCATGGTATGTAAACATTATCATAAACACAAAGATATATAATAATAACCATTTTATTATTGCCTCTTGGGCATATCTCCAACAAGAAGTACACTGCGAAGCTGTTAAGCGTATCCTGTGGCGAATTTTTTTTAATTAATACTTTTTTCCCATTAATTCTACAAATAATACTCAATTTTAACTTTTTCAAAAACAATACACCGTTGGGTTAGGGTAACCCGATTAGTACTAACTGGGTTAGAGAAACCCGATTAGTACTAGTCGGGTAGAGGAACCCGACTGCCCCTAGGTTGCATGTGCCTGCATGCATGTGCTTGATAGTAATCAGGGTAGTCTTCTCCGATTAGCACTAATCGGGTTCGGGAACCCATTTAGTACTAATCGGGAAACACTAACCCGGTAGTGTATTATTTTTGGAAAAGTTCAAAATCGAGTATTATTTATAAAATGAAAACAAAAACATTATTTAAAAAAATCCGCTATCATGTGCTATGTTTTTTTTTTTTTTTTTTTTTGCGGGGGAAATGTGCTATGTTAAGTGAACTTTGAACATTGGGTTGACTCCCCACAAGTGTTCTTCTGTGGATATCAACATGTTTACATATGCAGACTAGATAGAATGTGTTGATGATTGTCGCTCCACTAATTGCTTTGCGGTTTTTGTTGGACCAAATCTTGTTTCGTGGAGTTTGAGGAAACAAACTATTGTCTCGAGGTCTAGTACAAATGCAGAGTACAAGACCCAATCGTTACACAAAGAGCTAAGAGTTTCTTAGCAGTGTGTCCCCATTTTATGATGCAACAATTTAGGAGGTACTTACCTAGCAATAAATAGTGCGTTTGATGTTCAAACTAAGCACGTTGAGATTGACTTCCAGTTTGTGCGTGAGCTGCTGGTGCTTTAGATGTGTTCACTAAACCAGCCACACAGACCGTTTTAGCACCAAACTAAATCTTGTATATGCATCAGTTTAGAATGAGGGAGTGTGTTGAGATCGACCGGTGTGTGCACGAGGCGTGGTTGTATTCCGCCCTACACGTATGTAATTTGTATTTGTATCGTACCCTGTCAGTGCACATATATAAAGAGATCGAGGGTGTAGGCAATTTGCCACACCGAAACCCTAAAAACTAAATTGACACCTCCACAGGTTCACGTACACGAAGCGCGCGCGTCCAATCTAGTACATCCAACAACCGGCAGGAGCGGACCAAAAAGCGCACATAGCACTTCGGGAGTCACGTGTACACGTCACGCGCGGCGCAGATCGATGGATCAAGAAGCGTACACCGTGTGCAGCTAGCTTTCCAGCCCTTGGTGTTTGGAGCGCTGGATGCTAGCCAGCTAGCCACCGGTATATATAAACCCTCACCGGAGAAAGAACCCGGTAGGTAGCTAGCTAGGTGGAGCACAATCCAAATTATACTCTGAAGAAGAGATCGATCGACAGTCGTCCGTCCGTCCGCGCGCCACCTGCATCGGAATGGGGGATGAGGAAAAAGGAGCGGCGGCGGTGGCGTTGGGGGCGCCGCTGCTACCGGCGGCGAGCTGCTACCGCGAGGAAGGGTGCCCCGGCTGCGTGCTGGACCGGCGGAAGGAGAGCAGCGGCGGCCGGATCCCCTGCAAGGAACTCTTCTTCGTCGGCATCACCACGCTCGCCTCATGTACGTAATTAACCAATGCAAATGCGTCTTCTAAGATTAGATTACTTTTACATTGCAACGTACCTAGTACATTATGATCTTTGCATATATACACCATCGTCTAGTTTTTCCTTTGGTTAGTTTCTGTCGGAAATACAGTACGGTGTTTCCGGTGGCCGTAGGTACGCACTACAGCTTGCAGAAGTAGGCCACAATTCATCGACCCCGGCCCCGTACGGCTCTATTTTCATGGGGCTACGGAAGGGATCGCACCTGTCTCTACCCGCATATACCGTTGCATGGGGCTACGGAGGGGATGCAACAACTTTTTGAATCTTGCGTGCATAGAAAAGAGATCTGAGTTTTTACAACAATGGAATCCGGAAGAGAGAGTGATGTTGATTAGCAGTGTTCACTGAAAATTCTCCGCAATATTCTACGGAGTAGGATTTTTATTTTAGGATATTTTGTGGATTTGGTTTAAGTCTAAAAAAATTCAAAGCTATGGACACTTGGAGAATATCAGGCATTTTGATTTGTTAGATTAACAGTGGTAAGTATCGTGAATAGCCCATCATTTTCAGACATATTTATGGAAAAAAAATAAGCGTACATGGTCCATCTGCTTCTCGATTTTTATGGTTTTCTATGTCTCAGTCACCTAGAAGAAATATAATCACAGTGCAGAAAAGTCAAAACCGTTTCTTTTCTTTAAATTGCGCTTGCACTTTTTCTAATGTGAGAAAAAACTTAAGAAAATCTAGACAAATCCCAATTTTTACCCATTATCACATCTTTGGCAAAACCCTCTAATGATTTCTAGTTGAACTAATCCGTACATCTTGAAACATCGTCACATATTGACATTACAACTCTCGGTCCCAACTAATAACAATTTCACTAGATGCAGTTGCCATGCATGCATATATACAATGATGATGTCACCTACCCTTTAACAAAAGTTAAAATATTTCCACACAATTTTTTTAAAATATTTTATCTATTAAACCGCGAATTGAATTGATGATTTGTCTTCATCATCGGTTGTCTCTTGAAGGAAAAGAATATTTCGTGCATGTCTGTATTTGGTAGAAAATGTCCCACGTGAATGTTCAAATAAATGTATGGCTATTTGTAAGTTGTTTGAAAATGAGAAAGTTGTATTTTCACAAATTTTTAATAGGACGCGAATGTACATATTGTTTTGTGAGAAATTTCAAGAGTATTTCTTCGGGATCTCTATTTCTTCCCAACACTTACATATGTTATTTCTCTTTTTAAGTCTTAGAAACAAGATTTTTGTAAATTCCTAAAAGTGAGTAAACCATGGTCTCGTTAAGCATTTTCCTCAGATCGATAGATTGACTTTGAATGAACGGTGTGTTTCTAAATATAAGATGTTTTGGGAGTTTAAGTTAAACTCCCAAAATATAACAAAGGGAGTATATAGGAATCACCGTTCCTTCCGGCGCTTTCACACATTCTTATTTTCCCGCCCCACAAGCAGGGGGCAAAACTAGGAAAGGACCCTAAGCCCAACAGGCAACGATACATGTTAGCCAGTGGTTGGATGACTAGGGTGGGTGGTTTTACCTGAGTTCACAAAGTTCAAATCTGAAGTTTGACATTGTCTCATAAAAGTGTCATATTTTTTAGTAGAAGTTGATGTTCCTATCAATAGCGAAACGTTCATCATGATCTCGTCAATCTCAAAACCTGACCCGCCGGCTCAGTCATTCGAAGGTGTTCATAAGGGTAGAGTGCGTATGCATGAGACCGGACGAGCATGGCTCAGCCTTTTGAAGGTGTTCATAGGGGTAGTTATATGCGGGCGTATGCAAGTGTCTGCGTTTGTTTCTAAAGCAATTGATATTCCAAGGCATTGCTCGGACTTTTAAAGGTGTTCATAGGGGTAGTTATATGTGGATGTATGCAAGCGTCTGCGGCTGTTTCTAAAGCAATTGGTATTACAAGGCATGGCTCGCGAGTACCAAAGCAGTAAGCACCGAACAAGCTATATGATAATTTTTTGGGCGTGGGCCTCATACTGTCATAATTTTCCACCACGTTAGAAGATTTTTTAGGACCTGACGTCTATATTTACGTCATGCATGAGTGTTCTTAAAAATTTACAATGATCATCTTTGAAAAGCTACCAATAGCAGCATAGGGCACCACATGACGGTTGTTCCATGATCGTGTATTTAAATGCGTGCTTGTTTCTACTGTCAGATTGTTCCTTTTGCATACACGATGCATCCTGCATTTTCACCTAACACATCGTATTCTTTTCCACGTTCTGACAATATATGCCTTCTCTTTGTCTCTTTCAGCTCTACCAATCACGTGCATCTTCCCCTTTATGTATTTCATGGTATGCATTTTCTTGTTCGACCTACCTCATCAACTACTAGTTTAAGTTGCATAGCAGTTTAGATTACTTAGCTCGGAAACACCAAATGGAGGCCAAATCAAGGGAGTTTCTTTTTTTATATAAATAGATTAATATTTAATGTTCTAAAAATTATGAGAAAATACCAAATGCACCATATGTTCATGTATACTACAAGCGTTCAAAACTTTAATGTGGAATACTTTATGGTCTAGGATACGCAAATTTGGTAAAGTGTGAATCTGAGTATAGTGAATAGTGCATTAACATTTGTTGGAATTCCTTTTTTGTGTAACCCAGAATTATAGGATTTTGCATTGAGATTTTGCTTGCTCGTAATACATCATTGACTACGTCCAAAAATTTAAAATATTGAAAATTTCGAAATGCGATTTCATTTATTATTCTTGAACATGAAGTGTTCTCTGCTGCCTGCATTTGACTGCACTCTTGCTTTGGTTCCATACTCTGTCTAGGAAAGTATACACATCTTAAAGCAAGGTAGCTAATATTATGTGTGGCCAAATCCTTAACACCATAAATAATAAAGGACGTACCCAGTGCTGAGAGCTCCCGCACTGTGCGGGGTCTGGGGAAGGTGTTAGTGGCAAGCCTTACCCTCACGAAGTGCAATGTGAGGATACCGCGACTCGAACCTGGGACCTCTCGGTCACAGGCGGTGAGGCTCTACCCCGCAGCGGTAGAGCCTCACCGCCTGTGATCGAGAGGTCCCAAGTTCGACCCCGCACAGTGCGGGAGCTCTTAGCACTGGGTACGCCCTTTTTTATTTAGATTATGATTTTAAATTATTGTAATGCGTCCCTTAATTGTCTCTTAGATTTAACCAATTTATCCCACCGGTTCAACTTTGCTCCAAAACTCACAATAGTAAGAAAGAGTAGTTTTCATAAGATGGCATCGGAGATGCAAATAACAGTTGTGGTTGTCTTGATCATAATCTCTTTTACTTCGTGCAAATAAAATCTTTTTTTACTAATATCGTCTCAATGTGTCCCGCCATATAGATTAGAGACTTCCACATTGCTAAAACAGAGGAAGATATTGGATCTTATGCTGGTTTTCTTGGTATGGTATCTGGCTCTCTCTTCAGAAATAATTTATCATGGTTTAGCTTGTATATATATATATATAAGTACTTTTATCCAAAAAAAAAAAATATATAAGTACATAGAACTCGAACTTCTATACTTTTGTTTTCAAATGTAGCTTCTTCATACATGATTGGAAGAGCAATTTCTGCGATTTTTTGGGGAAATGTCGCAGACCGTATTGGGCGGAAGCCAGTAATTGTATTTTCCATCTTGTCTGTGTAAGTGTAGCATCAGTTCCAGTTCATTTTATTGTTTTTTTTTCTGGTTAAACGTGGAAACATTGTTTTTATCATGTTACTTAGTAAAGCATTTATCACGTAATAAGCATTTGCCATATTGCAGTGTCATATTTAACACACTATTCGGGCTAAGTACAGAGTACTGGATGGCAATTTCTACAAGACTAGTTTTAGGTTCTCTAAATGGTTTACTTGCTCCAATAAAGGTATTAAAATTTACCTGTTTCTAAATGAAAGCATCTCAATCCTGATAACAAATATGTTTCACCATGCAGGCATATGCTGTTGAAGTTTGTCGAACTGAACATCGAGCTCTTGGGCTCTCAGTTGTAATCTCTCAAGCAACTCTGCGTTATTTTCAAATTTCTGTTGTTGTATTATATAATCCTATTAATACAAGGATTATACTGATATAGTTTTCTTTCATTAAAGATGAACACAGCGTGGGGTTTAGGCCTTGTTATTGGTCCAGCTCTTGGAGGCTACCTTGCTCAGGTACTAGTGTGTGTATAAATGAACGTGCAATGCACTTGTGCAATTGCTAGTTCGACAAAAATGAATACAACGAACTGCTTTCATTTTCTTACTCCACTCTCCTTCTGGCAGCCAGCTGAAAAATACCCACAAATATTTTCCATGGAGTCAGTTTTCGGGAGGTAGATCCTGCAAAAACATGATATATATAGTCATTTACCAAACTGCTTGTGATTATGGTCGCACGTAGTACATACTCATGGGCTTTATGGCTAATTATTTGGACTGATTTTGCAGGTTCCCATATCTCCTACCTTCTCTAGGCGTGTCAATGTTTGCTGCTATAGTTTTAATAATAAGTTGTATATGGATGCCGGTATGTATAGTTTCACTCTCTTAATCTAGTCTATTTAGCAAATGCTAACAGAAATGATAATATTACTTAGTCTGGCAGTTTTGGATCCATATGCTATAGAAGTTACAATTCAGTTTTTTTGGAGATTATTTCTACCATTTCATCCACATTAGCCAATACTGAAAATGCCATGTATACATGCCGTTAATAGATTCATAATTATGGGCATAAATGTTGGTAAGCTATTACAAAAATCAAGATGATGCCTTGATGTGAAAATATTGGTATGGTTATATTTTTCAAATGGAACTGACAGGAGACTATGCACAAACATAAAAATCCAGAAAAGGATATCGAAATAGTCAAAGGCTTGCCATCAGATTGCGATTCACCTCGCAAGAAGAGCTTGCTCCAAAATTTGCCATGGATGTCAACAATGGTGTCCTATTGTTTCTTTGCTCTTCATGACACTGCATATAGTGAGGTACACTTTGCTTCTGAATTCTTGTCCTTTTTTTTTGCATTCTGCTACTAAATGAAAGATCTCGTAAATCCATTTAAAAGCTACTCCCTCTGTTCCATATTAGTTGTCGCTGATTTAGCGATAACTAAAATCAGTGATGACTAATATGGAACTGAGGGAGTATTCAATTTTATTTATCATACTACCACTTACATTCATATTTGATAATTACTTGACTAACCCTAGCTTTCATGGGTATCTTTCAATACTAGATACTTTCCTTGTGGGCTGTCAGTGACAGAAAGTATGGTGGTCTTAGCTTCTCGTCTGAAGATATTGGTGCGGTTCTTGCTGTGGCAGGTATTGCATCCCTCTGCCTTTACCTAATGTTTTACCTTTTGAAGTTTCATGCAACTTTAAAGGTGCATGTGTGTATCACTGGGTTAGCTGTTTTCTCTTTTTGCTCAGGTGCTAGTCTTCTTGTATATCAGCTAATCATATATCACTGGGTTAATAAATTTCTGGGACCAATCATTTCGTCGCGTGTTGCTTCTGTGAGTAATCTCCTATTGCGCCTTTCAAAAAACTAATAATCAAGTTTCATGATCATCGCTGATAATTTGACATTGATGCTGTAGGCTCTTTCTATACTTATTGTTAGTACTTATCCCTTTATGACATACTTATCTGGAGTCAAACTTTCTTTCGCTCTCTACTCTGCAGCCATGATGAGAAGCGTAGTTGCAGTAAGTATTCTGCACTTTATTTCCCCCCAAGTCAAGTTACTTTATATTACCTCACCACACCACATGAAGGCCAATGGAAGGAAAGGAGTGCATACATAGCTTCTCTTTACCATAACGATTCACTACTTTCTGCTCAATTTCTAGTTCAGGTGCTTACCAGTAGTCAAGGTAGAGACAGGAACTCTTAGACTGCAAAACATGTATCCCAGTGTATCTAATCCGTATATATTGCATACTTGTTCAGATTACCGCTGGTACAGGACTTTGCCTTCTTCAGAACAATGCTGTGGTATGTAAAACATATAAACCAAGAAAACTTTTTCGGTACTGTGTTTGCATGAATAAATTGGATAAGAAAAATGTTTCTGAAATGAAATACCAGCGTCAAGAACAAAGAGGCACAGCAAATGGTATATCAACAACCGCCATGTCGTTTTTCAAGGCAATTGCTCCAATAGGAGCAGGCATTCTGTAAGTAACTCTTTGCATTACATATTTTTCCATAAATACTGTGCAATGGGTTAAACAATTATGCTTCTTAATTCTGTTTTGAGCAAAAAGCAGTGGTTATGGTGCTGAACCATTCTGATATAGCTACCTGATTCTCTAACGCCTAATATTGTTACTGAATCAATGCAGATTCTCGTGGGCGCAAAAACATCAGGACAGCACCTTCTTCCCAGGTAACCTATCAACCTGCACTGTACCTTTCATTATAGGTGCCATCTCTGCAGAAAACTTCCTATCCCATGACATCGTACTGTCTACTGTGTACCAACTAATGTTATTTGGGTTAGAGATTTCCGCCATAGAGACATAGAAGAGGTATTTGTGGTGATCTAGTTTAGTCTGCTGACTGCAGGTGATCAAATGGTGTTCTTGGTGCTGAATCTGGTGCAGCTCCTTGGTCTCATATTTCTGTTTGAGCCTTTCCTGGTATTACCTGCGGTGGGAGAAGAGTGCAGATAGGAAGGATAGCGGAAAGGATTTTGCCACCTGTCATTTTTTTTTAATAACAGAAACGTTCGTCCAATTTCATTATATTTTTTGGAACAACAAACTGTAGTATAACTGCAGTAAGGGGTGTGCTCCGGTGTCCCCCCTTAGCTCCACGGTTCTGAGAAGTTGGAGCTGCTCCAGCTTTTGGTATAATTACGTGAAGTTGAATTCGTGAAATATAAAAATGCAGAGCACACTGGGATGTACAGCGTGATCCCTTAAATCTTTGGCTGGAAGTCCATCTGGCCCGTGGCGAAGTATTTTCTGGCGGTGGAGTTGGCCTGGCCACGACGGTGAGGATGGCTATGGCAGCGGCGCTGAATCACACGGCACTGCCGTGACGTTCCCAAACACCGGGTAATTAGAAATCTTGAAACGCACTCAAGAGAGGAGACAGATGAAAAGTTAACTGCAAGCTGCTCTAGCTTTTGGTACACAAACATAAAAACACGGAGCGTCGTAATTTACATCCGACTGCTACGTACCTTCAGCTGAAGTTAAACTTGTCCGATTCGTTCTCGCCGCCGCGCAAATCGAGTTGTAGCTCGCTGCCGCCACCGCCAGGAGCTTGCTGTCGCCGCCACTACGTCGCGCGCCGCGTCATCCATGACGAAGTTGGTTGAGGCGGTCACAACAAGTTTCTTGTGGCGGCGGCAACAAGCTACGACTCGATTTGCGCGGCAGCAAGAATGATTCAGACAAGTTTGACTCCGGCTGAAGGTAAGTTTATTAGTTTGCCGGCGGCCTCGATTCGGTGGCGGCAGGCGTGAATCACGCTGCGGTGAAGTTAAATCGAGGAGAGTCTGGGGCATTGGAAAACATGCCCGAGAGATGAGGGGAAGAAAGATAAAACGTGCGTAATATTTTGGTCACTTATCAGTGGCAGTGAGACGTAAATAAACAACAAATCCATGTTTTTGTGTTATGCGGAACCAACTCCACGTATTTGTACCAAAAACTGAAGCAACTACATGTATTTGTACCAAAAGCTGGAGCAACTCCACGGATTAAAACAAAAAATCTGGAGCGGCTCCAATTTTTTAGAACCATGGAGCTGAAGGGGGGGACACGGGAGCCATCACGCTGCAGTAAACATTCTTCCAATTTTATTGTATTCATTCGAACCGCTAATTTCAAACCTTATTTATCCTGATGGAACAAATATTTTGCTCAAGGAAAACAAGCAACCTAAAAGAGATGGAAACGTTTTTAAAAGAGGCCAGAGGAAAAACAAGAAGATGGCCGACCTAGTTGTCCATGTCCTCCTAAAATGGATATGCCCTTCAGTTGATTTCACCTCTTTATTGAAGCAAAGACACGGATTAGTGGAGCCAAAAGCTACCGCGGGCAGCCAGCGAAAAGGATCGGTCGATCGATCAGCAACAATCGTACAAATGATTTGAGCCTTGGCTTTTGTAATAAAAGCCATGCATGATCATGATCGCAACGCACTCACCTCCACAGAAATACGTAGGCACTCATCCATCAGTTATCATCCATATTTGTGGGAAAATCTCTGTGAACCTGCTCTTCCCTGAAAGTTAAATTAGATGGACAAGGCGCTGGTCACCGTTGGCGGCTTCAGGTGGGACTGCCAAAGCACTCACGCGCACAGTCACACATTCATCATGGATCCATGGCCTAGTAATCTGCCACTATGCACTGAAATAATCTACTGTGTACTTTGTGAATGGATCAATGGAGAGCGCTGCACTGTCAGTAACCACTGTCAGCGAGCTCAAGTGGTAGCGTTCCTCGGATTTGGTCTTGTGATTCAGTTGCAATACTTTGCTAAACTATATCGTCCACTTCATTAAATCAATTTAAGCTTTCTGGTGAACTGAATAAATGTATGCAGGTTCCAGGTGGTCATGTATCGATCTCTATCGGCTTTTCCTTTGGCGAAGAATTAATCGCACAAAAAACAATAATTAATCGCGCAAGCGGTCGCATCAACCGCGACTCACGCGAGCTCCGTTAGTAACATGTTACTATTGCTAGATTGATTGGCTGCAATGCGACAGAAGTTGGAAATGTGTGCGAATGGAGAGGACTGCAGCGACGGCGAGGTGAGGGGCTGTTGGCGATAGGATATCCGAGAGACGATCCAGGGCAGGCCGGGGCAGTGGCGTCGATCGCACTGATGAAGTGATGAGTATATGGCGACGGCCGATGGCATCTTGCGCATTGCTGAGTCTACCAATTTTGATCTCGCGCGATGGTGACATTTAGTGTGTGGCTTGTCATCGTCGCCTTCCCAAGCTCACCAATTGGTTGAAGGACCTCACTCTCTCCTAGCACGCCCACAATGTCCGAGCATTTTCCCCTCATATGGCACCAACCACGAGAAAAATCAGCTAATTTTTCTACTGTGTAGTATTCCAGTAAGAACTCACACATATATATACTGCTCCCTCCAGCCATAAATACTTGTGCAGAATTAGACAAGCTAGTTATTATTATCTACACTACTTAAAAAGGACGAATTGGTTCCCTATTCTACCTACCTCCCGCTACAGCTAACTTTCGTCGTTCTCGTCGCCCTACCATTCCGCCCGCGCCTACCTGGGCCGCGTCAACATGGGCCGCCCTAAGTTGCTCGCCGCCACCCACGAGAACTTGGATGCCACCTCCATCACCGAATCCCCACCGACGCACCCTCTCTATGCCCCAGCATGCGCACACCCGCGACAAACCCTAGCCGCATCAGCTCGGGCTCGCCGGCATGGTTCCGGCGTCGCCGCGCCTTGGCCCTTGGGCTCCCCGCGGAAAACCCTAGCCGCATCAGCTCGGGCTCGCTGGCACATGGTTCTGACGTCCCCGCGCCTTGGGATCCTCGCCGTTGTGGCGCTCTCCAGCACCCACGCGGACGCGCCCACGAAACCCTAGCCGTGGGGCTCGGGCTCGAGGCACGGCTCACGCGCATGCGCCTCAGGCTGGTCCTCCAGGCTCCGGATGTCCCTCCTCGGCGACGAACACGGCGTCTGCCCTTCATCTGCGATCTCCCACTAGGCGCACGGGTTCACCGCACCATCGTGCTGCCGCAGGTTGAGCTCGTTGGGCAGCAAGAGAAACATGCACGCGCTCGGGAGATGGCCTCCTCCACGCTGCGATTCCTCCTCCTGCCGCGGCCGTTGATCGACGCCGCATCCGTCTTCCTTCCAGATCAGGCCAGGACATCAGCGTCTTCTTCCTATGAAGGTATGAATAAGTTCGCCCCCTTTAAATTGTCAGTTCGAAGCGTTTCCTGCTGAAACTCAGCGGATGAGGCCGGTGATTATCGGAATTTGCTTTACCAAATCATCAAAATACAGAGGGCAGTTCTGTTGTGTGTGATGTGGCTAGCCATCGCTATCCAAATCAATCAGATGGGAAGGAGAAGGAGTATTTGGCTAGATCAATTTCTGTTTGGTTGATGACCTCGGAGTGGCATCAATGTCGATTTTGATTTGACGCAGTGGTGTTCCTCGGAGTGGCATCAATGTCAATGTTGTTGGAGCATTCATATTTATTGTTGTTATGGGGTGGCATGTGGACTATAGTTTCAATTTTATGGGTGTATTATTTGGTAGATGCGATAGAAGTTCATGCCTTAACTGTCAGTATCTGCAACCTACAAGTTGTTGTGTATTTAGTTTCCACCAATGCAGTTTGCTGGAAAAACTGTTTATTGGTGCACCATGCTTGTTTCTGTTTAAACGTTCCATCTCATATTACATATAGCAAATGTACATATATCTTTCTAGGTTTATGATCATTGCTATCTTGGATAGTTCAAACAGCTTGTTAGGTTGGAGCCTAACAAGTACAATTGTGTTATAGAGATACTCTGAATTTATCTATGAAGTAACATTATCTGTTCATATTATTGGTAGCTATACGACCGCCATTCATTATGTCATATTCTGACTGCGGCTATACTTGCTGTAAATGCTTCTAATAGATTTATGATCATTGCTATCATGGATAGTTCACACAGCTTCTCAGGTTGAAGGTCGACAAGTATAGTTGTGTTTTTAGAGATATTCTGATTTTATGAACGAAGTAAAATCATGAGTTGGGATTATTGGTAGCTATGGTATGATCACCATTCAAGATATGTACTTTGATTGATAATAAATTTGTAGCAGAGTGCGAGAGAATAAATGATGATATTCTATACTTTTGCCACATTGCCTGATTGGGTTCAGAAAATTAGATGGTTCTTAACTGTTTTTATCTGGGAAATGTTATCAAGCCTACACACTTATACACGTTCTTCCCAGTGCCTCTCGATAGTGATATGCATTTCACCATTTATATCATTTCGAAATGGTTTGTGGTGTTGTTCATCTATACCCCAATAAAGATTGTTCTAAAAAAGCTTAGTTTTTAGGCTTCCAGGCAACTCACCGCGGCAATTTATGGTGGTTTCCTCGAAGGCATAAAGTTATCGTTACCAGGGACAGGTCTAGCTTTATTACTTCGTTTCTTGGTTTCTCTCTTTCGTGATTTTGTAGGGGTTTGGATGGTGTTAATATGAGTTGTTTTGAGGAATTTTGTGTAATTCTTTAAATTTATATATCTTTCCTTCATGTATTAGACTGGATTTATTGCTTTCATAGTACAGTTTAAATTACTAGACATTAAATCATGCTGCTCCTCTATGAGAGTAGCACATTTTGATCTGATATATGTAAATAATTAGTGGTAAGTTTAAATGAGATTACAAAAAGCATTTGTGATCCCCTCTGAGATTAGCCCATTTTGATTATGTATCACCAAATCTCGATGAGAACCAGACTGATGTTGATTCAAACACTGCACGGGGAGTTGCTTCAAGATTGTTAAACAGAGGAGAGTAAGCGGCCAAACGGGACGAGGATGATCTCCATCAGTAGTAGTTGTCAACAGCGGCAGGCCCACATGCATGCATGTGTTGTGATCTTGCCTTTATATCATTTTGCGTAGGTACATAAATATATCTCATTATGTGTAGGTACATAAATATATCTCATTATGTGTAGGTACATAAATATATCTCATTTCCACCAACTACTGTACACTGCCCTTTTATACACGTCAATGAATTTTACCTGCAAATTCAGCCTCAGCTTCATCTTCTTCATCTGTCGGATCCTGTAATGATGAACTTTTTTGTTGTTGTTAAGAGCATGATCTCGGATGGATCCGCATCTGGAGGTGGGAATGAAGCACAAGCTCCTCAAGGTACTCTGCTCACACTGTTTTAAATTACGCGTTCATACTAGATTAGAACTTAGTTTCATGCCAACATTTGGGGGTAATGTGTTTTGGATTTTCTGAGTTTCATGCCAACATTTGGGGGTGATTCTTCCCGGTGATTTCCCGGTGTGGAGTGATAATGCGATCACTGGTGTTGTGATCGACAACTTATCAATGAGCTATCTATTTGGACTTTCCGACGAGAATTGGTGCAGTTATATTAACCCAGGCTATACATTTGACTACTCTCCCTTTTCTTGTGTACAACAGGATGTTTCCAAAATAATAACTTCATGATCAAGTGGCATTTCCGACGAGAATTCGTGCAGTTATACATTTCCTTGAGCAGATTCATCGGAGTTTTAGTAAGTATATGTATCCACATGTTTATCAATCCCTTTTCCGTAATAAGCTATATGTATAGTGGGATCCTGAAGTGGTCCTGGGGTCATTTAGGTAGATTATGAACATTTGAGTTCATGGTGTGCACCATCACGTCTCCTGAATGCCATACAGTTCTATCATTTCACAAGTACATAGCATTTTCTGCATTGAGGCCAGGGTTAACACAACAAGGTAAAAAAGAATTGGTCAGAGACTTAACTAAACGTCAAATTTGGAAACACTATAGAAAATAGTATGCTATAATTAGTAGTGTTACAGTTCAACAAACAATATTGGAGCACATGAAAATAGGTCGGCTTTGTCTGCCATTCACGTCATAGCAGCTACCTTTTTTTTCCTTTGCTTAACTGGGGAGGGTCATTTATTTTTCAAAAAGAATAATCAGGGAGATGCGATGTGATGACTACCTTCTATCATTCTTGTCTATGAAAAGAGTATTGCGATTGCATCATTTTTTTGGTCCTCATATATCTGCATTGTCTTGAATTTATCATCTTTCAGGCAAAGAAACTGATTTTTTTAGAACCATAGATAGCGATGGGCTGACAGAGATAGAGAAATTGATAGAGAGAGAGAGATTCAGCCAGAGAGATGCTTCGCCAAGACCTCCATCGACATCAGTCTCTCCCCCGCATGCCTCCCCCAAGCTACGCGCTCCACCACCCAACGGGCAACGGCCAGCGCGTCTACCAGGCCAACGAGATCATCGCTGCCTCCAACAACAGCATCAACCGCAGATCAGCAGGTGTCTGTCTGCACGCAACCCTCGGGTGCTAAGTTTCCTAACTTTTCCTGTGTGCATTTTTACTGCAAAACCTTACCATTTTGAGCATCCATAAACCTTGTTATAGGTAGATACCATGGCCTTTCCAATTAAAAGTTCCTAGAGTGTGAGAGCCTGAGGTTCTAAGACAATATATTATAGTGGATGCAATACTATTTAAGCGCGCTGGTGTGTGGGATAGATTATATATGTGAAGGCAGATATTGCTAACTTCTTCAATTTCCTGCCTTGAAAGAGGTTTTCTTTATACAAAAGATACTACAAAGATGTTATAACATGGTACGTGGGATAGATTATATATGTGCATGAGCTCCACAGTTGATTGTGGCCTTTCCATCATACATGGCATTTCATATATCCTTGCAGTTACAGAGTTAAGGAATTAATTCAAGAAGGTTTCAACCAGCAAAATAAAGATAAATTTAGAAATAGAATGAATGTCTTTTCATTATTTCAAGTAACTTGAAATGTATGCATAAATCCGTTGGTGCAGAGGATGGATGATAACACATGGGTGGATGCCCTGTCGAATTTCATGCATGCATCCATCTCCAATCCATGGCAGTCCATGGGTGTTGCCGCCGACGGTGCAACTTACCGGCGACGGTACAGCTGCCATCGCATGCATCTCCATCTCCTCATCGATGATAGAGGTGAAAGGCTGGGATGCAGCCATGTTGGTTCATTGATATAGCAGTCTTGCTTGTGAGCCATATCTCGTTAGTATTTTCCTAGGTTTCCACGAGTCAGAAATTTTTGTTTCCTGTAATACGAAGGTCCGCCTTGATTGTTGATCCCGAGGTGGAAGAAGATTTACCATAGGGTGTCTTGTGAAATTACATTTTCCGTATTCATATTGGCTTGAACCATATGAGAGATTGGCACCTGGTTAGAAATCTATCAAAGAGAGATGCCTCACAAAATTCCTGTACGGACTGTCTGTGAAAACATGCTTTCAGAATAGATTAGGACAAATGTCATGTTTCAGCTACTTCATTGGAATAAAAAGTAGCAGCTGGCAGTTCTCAAGTACCTTATGTTTTGAGCTTGACTTGCTCACAAAATTGAGGTTCCTTTCATACGCTAAGCTTGCGTTATTTGTTTTCTTTTCTACCTCTTGCGAAATTCTTCTTTGCTGCAAATATTGGCACTGCCTCCCCATTTGCCAGGTACAGCTCTAGGCCAATTCTCCTATATTCTATTCACATGAGTGATTTCAACAATATTAAGATCTCATATGCATGTTTGATGGATCATAATAGCAGCCCCTTGCTTCTTTATTTCAGGTTCAAGCTGAGTTATAGTATATGTTATATTGGCTGAGTATAACGAAGTGCTTTCCACGAGAAAACTCAAGGGGTGGGAGGGCTAGCATACTAATAGCACAGCGTGTGGACTAATCTATCGTTTATTTGGACACAAATTAGCTAGAAAGATAAGAGTACTAATACATATTCTAGCCTCTAAATTTCGAAGTGTCAGACCAAGTTTTATCATATATGAAGATTTGCCAAAGAAGTGTCAGACCAAGTTTTATCATATATGAAGGTATGCCAAAGAAGTGTCATACCCAGTTGTATACATGCAAGTGAGTTATTTACTGACCTTGTGCATTTCTCTTGATCATTCCGATATTCTTTAAATGGTAGAAAAGGTGTTACCACCTGTAGTGCCACATTTGGCACCAACAACCAATGTCTTGGGTGTCGTTTTGAACTCTTCAAAAAAAAGGGTACAAAACTTGGTGTTCTAGCTGTGGACTGTGGTGATCTAGACGTGCTGGTGTACATTGTATACTATACAGGATCTGTAAAGTCTAGCATACAATCCTTTTTCTCCTACTACTGATTTGATTGTTGTATTTCTATCTCTGTACCTTACATAAACCTGAAACTGACCGTAACTTGCCATCTGCACAAGAAAAATGGAATTGTAATCATTTTCGGTTTGCCAGGGGTTGAAAGTGATTCTAGATAATGCGGAAAGTGTAATAATTTTTGTTTTACTCATTCTTTTCTCTTCTGTTCTGAAATTTGGATTGTGATATGTAAGCTAATGCTGTTATTTTGGCAACATGTTAAGGTGGTAAAATGGACATGGCATTAACAATAGATGTCCGGGTACCAAACTATGATCCGCGATCATTTAGTTTCCGAGATGCGTGGCACCTGGAGTTTTAGTTTATTAATTTTTAACACCCCTGTAGTTCTTCCTGGTCTCTCCTTTTGATCCAGTCAGCAGCGCAATGTCCCCCTGATGATCTCCCCTCCACGAAGAAGGGAAGCTGGCTATTAATGTGTTCCTTTTAAAAATAGAATAAAAAACACTACTGTATTGAGGAGCACTATAATCTGCATGTAGCTATTTACTTCACTTGAAACATTTTCTTTATTTCAGGAGTCAGGGCACGGTGCGATCTGATATGAAAAATTCCTTGTATGGTTTTTTAATCTTGTTTTTTGGATTTATATTAATTGTTCAAATAAGTTCTTCATTTGTGTGTGTATGGTTTAAAAATGCAATTGAAATAATTAGGTTGATGTTCCAAGAATATTTTTAAAAATGATGTAATTATTATCCTAGATAGTTCTTATCCATGCTTCACCCGCACGTGCATGTGATGGTCATAGCAAAACTCAAAAATGATGTAATTATTATCCTAGATAGTTCTTATACATGTCTCAAGTGCAAATTTGAAAAAAAGGCTTGTAAGACAACACAATGGCTTTGTTTTCATCTGTTTGCCTACTATGGATGTCGCTACTCTGCTTTGTTGCTCCGTATAATGACATAAATCAGCCTTGTTAGAAACAATATCATAGGTTAAGGACATAATCTTTGTATTTTTTTGTGAAGAATACTCGAGATTTTATTACTCTACCATAGAATTACAATCAGCTAGCACTAGGTGTGATATAGTATCTGGAGTGTAACGTACCCAAGTACTTCCTCCAGTTCTATCCAAATTTACTAAACTATGAGCAACCCTATTTTACTTTTGAGTAACCTTGACGCATCTTGCTTCACGAATATTAATCAACCGCTTAACTTTCTCGAAAAGATGACCATACGCCGATTTGTTGCGGTTATCCTTTCTCACAACCGACACCACCAATGCATAATCGGTTTGAATGATGATTGGTTCCTCCGACCACTTATGAGCTAGAACTAAACCCTCCATCATCGTACTTACTTATGCTTCCATGGCATCATTGCAATGTTGCAGGCAACGTTGAGCTGAGAAGATAATTGATCCATTTGAGTCTCTCAGTACCATACCTGTACTAGCCCTTCCTTCCTCATCAAAAGAATCATAATCTTTGTATTTTAACCACACTTTTGATTTGTTTATGTGTGTTGTCGTTCGTCCGTGGCAACGCACGGGCATTTTTACTAGTAACCTAAAATGTGTCTAGCTGAGTCTACCAATTTTGATCTCACGCGATGGTGACTTCTAGTGTGTGGTTTGTCGTCGTCGTCTTCCCAAGCTCACCAATTGGTTGCAGGACCTCATTCTCTCCTAGCACGCCCACAATGTCCAAGCATTTTCCGCCCATATGGCACCAACTACCAGAAAAATCAGCTAATTTTAAGAACTCACACATACATATACTTCTCCCTTCAGCGGTTCAGCCATAAATACTTAAATTAGACAATTTATAAGCTAAAATGTGTCTAGGTTCACTTAACTTGGCGACGAGACAAGAAGCCCGTGGTGTCACATTGGTTGTGTCACTGAGTCGTGGAAAACAAGAGTCCGCATAGTGGAAAAAAATGAGAGGAAAAGTAAGAACATGACACTAGTTTGAAAAATGCGTGGACATTGTGGCCATGCCCGGAGACAGTGAGTCGTTGTTTTCACCCTGGGACATGACATTTGTGTGGAAGATGCTCGACCATGCCATTCTTCATTGCAGAGTGGTCCTTTGGAGATTACAGAGATTATTCGCATTTATCATAGTATCAAGGCATGAACAATGATTAATAAGAAATAGTTGTTGTATTAGTTCATTGAACCGGTACGAGAAAACAAACAGGAAGGCGATCAGGACGCGGCTCTAAAACCCATCTAGGGTTTCGTCCTTCTCACCGGTGACGCTGCCGGTCCGCCCCGCCTCCGGTGGCCTTGAGGCCTCGGAGGTGTGGCGGATCGCGGCCTCTCGCCGACGGTAAGGTTTCAGTTCTTCGTTTAGTTTGTTTTCGGTGTGTTCTTCGGGATGGTGAGGCGGCGGCTACTTCCTGAAGTCAGAATAAGGTCCTTCCCTTTCTATCCTCGCTCCGGTAGTGCATCTAGCGCCATTGGAGGGTGCGTGGAGTTGTGTGTCCAGCGGATCTCCCGTGATCCGGTCGTCTTTCGTGTTCGATTGTGTAGTTTCAGGTCAGTATCTTCCGATCTATGGTTGTCATCTTTGGCGATGGTTGCTACTCTGGTGCACTGGTCCTTTGGGGCCTTAGCACGACGACTTTCCGTTTGTCTACTACAACAAGCTCTACTACGACAAACTTTGCCTGGCTCCGTTGATGGAGGGGCGAGGACGGTGGCGCGCCTTCGGCTCGTGCTAGTGTCTGTAGTCGTCGCTAGGTGGTCCAATGATCTATTTGTAATTTTTATTACTTTTAGACATCTTTGTACTACTTTTTATGATTATTAGTAGATCGGTGGAATTTTCGCAAAAAAAACAATGATTAATAAGAACATCTTATCTTAATCTTACCATGTAATTTAGACATAGCAGTAAAATATGATGTAGAATGAAATATTTTTTAGTCTTATCTAGTAAGGAGATATCCCTAAATATGTGGTGAGAGAGGTTGTTGCTAAGAGTTCATCTCTTACCTACTCCTCCCATTCCATAAAACAAGGCAAATACAAGTTAATATTCTCTAAGTTTGATTAAGTTCAGAGAACAAAATATGAATATCTAGATTACCGAACGTATATGCATTTCCTTAGTGCATTTATCAACTATTATGAATATTTTTATTTTCGTGAATATCTTTAATCAAACTTAGTATGCTTTCATTTTTGAAATATACGCCTTGTTTTGTTTGGAATAGAGGTAGTGAGAGAAGACAAACCTCTTTTCTATTTCTCTCTCTTCCACATCATAAATTATAATAGATGACATTGTTAAGATGTAATCATTAATTGTACATGCCCCCCCCCAGAGCTCGAATAAGTCTTTTCTTCATGATAATAGGAGCAATTCATTGGTCCGAACAAAACTGGAGAAGAGAAAACCAACACTAGTCAATGAAAACCCACGTGATAGTTGGACTACCAAGAGCACGATCTCTCTATGATAGCCGGAAAATTTTATTTACATATACGTGGGCGTCTCTAGACGTTCAATCATGCTCTGAGATTCTTATTTTTCTAAACGGCACTTCATTACTAAAAAGTTTTAAGCATTACACCTGGTATCCTCATAGGTAAGATACATACAGCCACAAAAATAAAACCGAGAGAACTAAACATTCATTACAAAGAGAGAATCCAACTAAGGAGGCGAAGGACCAATCCTGAGATTATGCTGCCATCCGTATTGGATAATAAAATCTCTCGACGTGTCCTCTAACTGTGTAGATACCTCCATAAAAAGGTTGCAATCATCCGTACGCTGGAGCGACGACCATGAACAGGTGCACCGGTAGATAACCTGCATGAGAGAAGCATTTTTCATTAAAAAACTTATCATTTTAGCCAAAGCGACTAAATAACGGTGATTGTTCCTACCCTAGCTAATAAGTGTTTTAAACCTACGATCCACCCTGTTAAGCCAATTGCCAAAAATATTGACGACACTAGGTGGTGGGTATAAGGTATAACCTATTTGGATGATTGACCATAAGAATAAGTGTTTAATTGTCTCATCTTGATGACAAAAAACACACTTTTTACTCATTTGCCAATTGCGTTTAGCAAGGTTGTCCTTAGTAAGTCGGCGAAGATACCATGCAAATATTTTTGTTTTTAGTGGTATCTTCATCTTCCAAATAAGTATATTATTAACTACCGGCTGACTAGGCTGAACCAAAGCCCTATACATGGAGTCCACCGAGAATTTACCATTCTCGTTTAGATTCCAAGGGAACTCATATGACCCTTGCGATAGATGACAAAATCTAACCGCAATAGAAGTGCATTCCAAGATGCAAGCCTAGGCCCGACGAGATCTCTTCTGAACGTCACGGCTAGTGGGAAAGACTCCATCACCTTTGCCAGGGTACCCCTTTGTGACGCACAATGTTTTATAAAGATGGATATTGTTCCGGGAGAGTGGTGTTCCCAAGCCACCTATCCTCCCAGAACCTAATCTGAGATCCATCTTTAATAGAGAAAAAATCAAATGGGAAGAATAACTTGTTCGTCGCCATAAGTCCAGTCCAAAAGTGAGAGTCCCCGGGTTTCCAATAGACCTTGGATATCGCTTTTAAGCCAACATAATTCCTCTTTAAAATGGTTTGCCACGCCCCATATGTCTTCGGTGAGTAGCTTAGCCAACCATTTACCGAGCAGAGCCCTCTTCTTAACCTCAAGGTCATGAACACCAAGCCCTCTTTGGTCTTTAGGCCGACACACAATACTCCACTTAGTGAGCTAGGTATTTCTTCTTTTCGCTATCCCCTTGCCAAAAGAATATTGACCGTAGATTATCCAAATGATGCAAGATACATTTAAGTAATTGAAAAAAGGATATTATATACAGTACCATATTGGTTAATACTGGGTTTATGAGAACGAGTCTTCCGCCTAAGGATTGTAATTTGCCTTTCTAGCTGCTTAAACGTTTTTTGTAGCCTCTCCTCGACGTGTCTCCATTGTAGCTAATTGGAAACTGGCTCCACCCACAACCGAAAACATTAGCATATAGTTTTTCCTCGCCTTGGGCCTCACCGAAACAGAACAATTCACTCCTATGAAAATTTATCTTTAGACCTGATAGTTCCTAGAAAGCTGATAATATTAATTTCAGATTTCTTACCTTTTCAATGTCATGTTCCATAATTTATTTTGCATCATCAGCGTATTGAAGAATCGACAACCCACCATCAACAAGTTGGGGGACTACTCGTTCAAATTGTCCATCAACTTTAGCGTGTACTATTAAAATAGCAAGCATATAGGCCACTATGTTGAATAACATGAGATATAATGGGTCGCCTTGCCTCAAAACTTCTTTCATCTGAAAGTATTGGCCGACGTCATTATTGACCTTGATGGCTACACTTTCTCCGAAAACAAATTTACAAATTAGAGCACGACACTCATCAGAGAAACTTTTTATTCTGAGATTTTGTTAAAGGAAAGACCACATAATTTTGTCAAAAGTCTTTTCAAAGTCAATCTTTAGAATAATGCCACTCATCTTTTTACGATGTAACTCATGAACCATTTCATCCAAGGTAACAACTTCATCTAGAATATATTTTCCTTGCATGAAAGCGGTCTGAGTAGGAGGAACAATATGATCGGCTACAGAATTAAGCCTAATAATACTGACTTTGGTGAAGATTTTAAAACAAACGTTTAAAAGATAGAAAACATCCTGTGTTATATCCCTTTTGTGTCAGTAAGCCCCTCCCCTTTTATAGTATACCTCACATTCTTACAATGCATTATCACCTCTGAGTTGACTTTTCTTTTAACGGTGGAAAAGATAATAATTGAAAGTTAAGTCCCAACGTCAAAGACCGTCAACACCAAGATGCATTTCGAGCGATGGATTTTCAAAAGCCTTGATCGATAGAATTACAGAAGATTTTCGTAAAAAGGGTAAGGCTTTGCCATTGAGATGAAAGTATTGGTATGTTTTTAGGTTCTACTTATAAAAAAATATGTTTATATTCTAAGTGATTGTGTTAGAATCATATATGTCATTAGTGTTTCAAGGCTATTTTGGCCTTTGCAACATTTTTTGAAGTTTGCCCTACCTCAAATTATTTTCATCCTTCGCCATGGAGAATGGTGATTGCTGGAGGAGCACATGGATGGGGTGACGGTGGAGTACATGTTGCTGCCCGTGGAGATGGTGGCATTGTGTCGGCGGCGGTCAGGGTGGGGCTGGGATAGGGATTGGGGAGTCTTGACCGTGGGATGGGTGGCACGTTAGTTTCCTCGGTGCATGGTAGGCATGGCATTAGGAGAGCGGAGGTAAAGCCCATCATCTGCTTCGGATAGAACAAAGTGCAAATGTATAGGGGTTAGAAATACAACGTCTAGGTTGATAGTGTAAAAGAGCGCAACACGAATCAAACCATGATAGCCTTTGGATAAAAAAGTGACACCCACATCTTTGAAGAAAAACTACTGTCCCCTTTTGGTTGTGAGCGGGAAATTAAAGAAGTTATGCTCTCCCTTCCATCTAATAAAGCCCTCGGTCCGAAAGGTTCCATCTTGCACTTCTTCAAATCATGTTGCCATACAATTACATCAGATATCACTGCGATAAATGTTCTTTCTTCGATATAGCTTGCATGCATGCATTGTCCGTGGCTTTATGATTACTTTAAGATTGGCATATCATGTAGTCTCCCCTCTTGTTGTGAGGTAAGTTTATGCCACTTTGCATGCAAATTGTACTGTGCCTCCACACCGTTAGCTCTCTCTCTCTCTCTCTCTCTCTCTCTCTCTCTCTCTGTCATTCATTAGTATATCTAGTTAATTTGCAATCTTAGATTTGAAAGATTGTATGTTTCATACTAAACAACAAATTAACAATATGTTGAAACATGTATATTTATCTGTCGTAAAAATCAATTTTCATAAAATTGAGATTTTCTTCTGAAAAAGCAAAGGACAAGGAACAACATTACAAGCAGATTTTGGAATGTAAGTCTCGTTCCTTACTCTTCCAGTACCTTGGGATACCAATCCATTACAGAAAACTTCCTAGTTTGAGTGGAAGAATAGATTCGCTAGGAAGTTAGGATGTTGGCAAAGCAACTTGTTTTCTTAGGAAGACCTACTTGTGTTGATTAATTCAGTATTTACTAGCCTACTTATATACATGTTTCCTTTTCTTGAAATACCCAAAGAATTTATTAAGAGTGTCACTTGGAATGCTTTGTGAAGGAGCCAAGAATTTATTAAGGCATGCGATTTCCTAGTTCGTGCGAAGATTCCATCTTAGGTGGTTGGGTGTAAACCGATCAGGTCGGACTTTTCTCGTACCATATACTTTACAATATATTTTTCTTGGATTCGTATCGGAGCGGATATTGATCGGTTTTGGATTCAAATGCAGATATAACGGGACCGGAAACAGAAATAGTCGGAGGTAGATATTTGTAGTTCTTGAAAATCATGAGAGAGATTTAAACTTTTAGTCGAGCCGTGTGTAGTTAAGAAAAAAGAGGCACAATGCGACTAAAATTCAATAATTGATAAAAGTTTAGAGCTAAATATGCTTGCCAAATGAATTTGATAACTCAATGACTAGTAACCTTGCAAGATTAGCCTTGGATATTGACTAAAGAATTGGATTATCTGGTTTCAAACCTTTAGATTATCTTAATTAAATTTCCGATAATTCATATCCGCATGCTATTTTGTATACCATATCCTTATCCGTTGGACTCTTTAAAATCGGATCTGGATATCTTAAAACGGATTCGGCACCGATTTTGCTGCGGAAATTATCTTATCCATTTACACCTGTAAGCATGAAATTTGTGTCCCAGCTCAATGAGAAGTGGGTTGGTCCCGTGACCAAAGACTTGGCATCCTTTGAACTTTGTGTCCTAACCTTGTCCGAATACGTAGGATAGCGCCAATATGGCAATATCCAAATCTTGGTATTTATACTCATCACTTCTTTTCTCTAGATTTTTGACGTACTTGCAATCAAGATATATATGTATATAATTACTCTCCCTTTCTCTACCTTCTTTACGATAATTGCAATCTACTTTTCTGCAAGATATATGTGTGTATAATTACATCCATAAGGTGTTTTAGGCAACCGCAAATAACAAGTACTATCTCCGTTTCAAGAAATAAGGCGTCCTCAATTTACGTGCTTTTTATTTGACTAAAAAATATTTCAAATAGATAAAAATTATTCGTATGAAATTAGTATCATTAAAAAGTGTTTTTCAATACGAATCCAATTATACTAATTACATATCATATAATTAAGATTTTGTTGCGAGATTTTTATGACCAAAGTTCATCTTTAAATACGCGTGCGACTTATTCCTTATAACGGAGGTAGTATTAAACTTTCCAGATTCCGCCTAAGTATATAGGTTGTCTTTCAGATAATCCGTCTTTTTTCGTAAAAGCATCTCCAGAGGCCTGGCCAAAAAAACAGATGTGGACCATTTTAGACCACATGAACATGAGGACACCAAATACCTGACTGAGCGGTCCAACGTATATAGATTAAGTTGTGTGAACCGACCCATTATAGGTCTAAATTTGGGCTAGAAATGTGGTTACAAGGATACGACGTGAACGACTCGGCTGTTTGCATGTGTTCGCAGTGGAACCGGGACCGCAAGTCAGTGCCTCAATAAACTAGCTATGCAGTTTTTATTTTATTTGACCAAATTTCTTCTTCTTTTATGTACAGAGTTTAACCTAAACTAAGACAAACTGTATCTAGTCGCCGTCGCACACCTACTATGGCCGCATGTACTCGTCGTTGTGCGCCCTACTGGCCGAAGTCCTCCGCCCTGTTGCGGCATGATGGGTCGGCGCCGTCATGCCTCCCCCGTGTGTCCCAAACCGCTGCCTCCTACACCCAACACCACTCAATGGTGTCACAAATCAGATCATGCTCGGGACTATGAAACCCGCCTGCCGGCCACCTCCCGAGATCTCTCCCTCTCATCCTCCTCCTTCTCGGTTGCCTTGCCGCATCCATGTCGGTGAACCAGCGAGCTTTATCCCTCGCCACCTCTCTCCACCTCCACCTCCATTATCATCGTCACCCCATCTCCGCTTGTCGACTCTACCTCGCTTCCACCACTGCCTCACCCGCCACGTGGTGGGCTTCCACCGAGAAGAATTGGACGGCCGCGCGCCCTGCCGCTAGGGCTTGCCACTCGATAGCCATGAGCTGGCAAGTAGCATCATCGCGTTGGGCGGTCTTGAACGATGTGAGCAGAGCCTCTCGCTCGTCGCTCACGTCCAATGCATCTTCATCATCGTCGAAGTCCTCGAGGTCGTCGAGGTTCGCGTCCACCCACGTGTCGTCCACGGGCTTTGGCTGGTACGCGGCAACCATTTCTGCATCCCTCTGCCAACGCCGCATAGGCCCCCGCTAGCTTTGCCTGGTCCTACACCATGTTTGCGTTGGCCGCCGCGCGCCATCCCTCAGCGATGCCGCCTTCGCCAGGATCTATGATGTTGTCGTAGCCTCAGCCTCGTGCTCCGCGGTCTCCGCCACCTACACAGCCTCGCGCGCCGAGGACTCCGCCACATCCCCCATCCCCTCCCGGTAAGGCCCATACGCCACCTCATGCTCCTCATGTGCCGCGTACGCGGTGGTCTCCTCCTTCTCGAAGGCCTCCCTGATGGCTATCTTCATCTGGGAAGCGGTCGTGCGCAATTTTTGGTTGATCCTCATCGAGGAGGCTTCTCTCGTAGGCATGGTTGCTACGGTTGGCTGCCAGGATTTTGCTGGTTGCTTCCAGAGGGTTTGGCCCGCCACCCCAGCGGCGCTATTCCTCTTGTAGCCACGCGCATGGCGGGAAACGAGCAGCGGCACACGGGAAATGCGAGGCCGTGCACGAAATGATGGGCACATGCGTAGGAACCGAGCGGCCACGCGGGAAGCTGGCGGGCGGTTGGCTAAGGGGTGTGCGGCCTTTAAAGTTTAATCACACCGACGTCCTTGACGATGGGAAAAAAGAAACATGTCGACCCGTTGGGTGTGTCCTAAACCGAACGAACAAGAGGGGTGGACATGGCTGCATTTCTATCCACGAGCTAACGTAAATAGACCAAAACCGATATACATGTGTCTGAAATGAAATAAGTAGGGCACTGATACGACAACATTGCGGAAATTGTGGAGTCGTGGTCTGTGTTTTCTTCAACCGAAATTGGCTCGACGTAGTTGCGAACACGCCACAAATTCCATTTGCTAACGTACGCGGCGCCTCTAGGCCCTCTACTACCATGGATTTGCCTCGATCGTCAGGTGCGATGGCTCCGTCACCCTGCCTCTCACAGCCACAGGAAAAGCGTGGACACCGCTCTACTCGCTGACGCGCGTCACCCGCCTCACGTGTTACATACTAGTGCTACCACTGCTACATCATGGTCAGTGTGGAAGAGATGAAGACGCAACGGGGCACACGTACCAACACACGACGGCGACAGAGTGAGCTACTAGCTTTCTCAGCGCCGTTACCTGTTTCATCTTCTTCTCCGCGCCTTTAATTTTACAAGCAGTCGTCCTCCCTCCGCATCGTCTCCACTGCGCTGCCAGCCTGCCTTACTTCTACGTCTCAGCAAACCTCCACATCTTCCTACTCGCACTTGAGGTTTGCAGGTGCTGAGCGAGAGGCTGAGATGGGCGAGGCGGCGTCTCCAGCACCGGCCAAGACGTACTACGACGGCTGCCCCGGGTGCGCCATAGAGCGGAGGAAGGAGAGCAGCAAGGGGATCCCCTACAGGGAGCTCTCCTTCGTCGGAATCACCACGTTCGTTTCATGTTAGTGTGTTGTACTACAAAACTAGCTGAATTGCTGCCATCGTCTCTCTCTCTCCCTCTCGGTCTTATCTTATTGTCACTGCACCTACAGCACATCATAGTGGATTATTTAATTTCCTCAATGCATGCTTCTGCCTGTCTGCCTAAGTTCTTTGGTCGCATCATTCTCAACATAACCGATATTTCTCTCTCCGCACATCATGTACGTCTCCATCGATCTTCCTCAGCGTTGCCGATCACGTCGCTGTTCCCGTTTCTCTACTTCATGGTAAGTCTATCATACGCATGCCGTTTTCTTTCATTGCTACTGCCTTTTTTGTCTCAGAGTTTATTTTAATTAGCTTCCTTTGTCTCCCTGTTCGTTTTTAGATTGTACTACTGCTAGCTATACGCCATGCATTTTCTTCATTGATAGTCATAATTTTTATTTAAGTTTCCTTCCTGGTTTGCTTGTTTGTTTCAAGCGCATACGAGTGTAGACACTAGTAGAAAAACGGTCATCTATACCGGTTCCAGAGGGCCATTCGTACCGGTTTTGCAACCGGTACAAATTATTCGGCACTAAAGCCCCCCCCCCTTTCGTACCGGTTGCTTACGAACCGGTATAAAACGGGCCTCCACGTGGGCCACCAGGAGAGCTCAGGGCTGAGGATCTTTGGTACCGGTTGGTAATACGAACCGGTACCAAAGGTTCCCCCCGCGGCAGGGAATTTTCCCAAATCTCTGCCGCGGCAGAGAATTGGCTTTTTAGGGTTTCGGAGAGGTTTAGGGATATCGGTTTGATTCATATCGCGTCGATGCACCAGAAACGCGTTTGGGTTTAGGTAGTACATGAAGATCAAGATGATGCATAGCAAGTTGGTGCATATAATATAACACACATGTTATTGCATGAGATCGCAAATTAAGTAGCACTATGCATGAAGATCGATCTTCATGCATAGTGGTGCTCTCCGAGGCGTACTCTATATATGTCTATTACATGTAGCATAGTGGTACTCTTCGAGTCAACGATATATGTAACATGTACATCTTCATTCATTGTGGTGCTCTGCGAGTGGTGGTATGACGTCCCGAAGGAAAAATCCCGCCAATTCCTCGCCTATTGCTATGAAGCGGTCATCGATTGAGAGCTTGTTCCGCTTTCTTGCCAACTATAAAAGAATAAGATACAAATGAATACATGAAACAACTATTACTGAAACTCGGCACAACTTATGATAACAAAACAAATTTGTGAAGATTGTTTTTGTACCTCTTTATTTCTCTCATTATTCGTTCTCTCGTTGACAATTCTGCGGATGAACTCGCAAACGAAGAATCCACAGAGATCGGTCCCCGGAGGTTGTTGCGGGCATTTCTTTACAAGAATATAATTCAATCAAACAATAGTCAAGTATGATAATTGAAAGGTGTGTGGACCTAGGTAGTACTACTTACTTTCGCACGCCATCGCAGCTTCGGTGGCCATTCACGGGACGTATCTTCCTTGATGAAAGTTTGCCATACGCTGCTCGACAAAAGAAAATGCATAAAAGAGTCATCAATTAGTTCAAAGCAGGAAATTAACGAAACAAACCGATAAGAATTCAAATTACCTTCTAAGCATTAAAAAACAAGACACGTATAGATCCTTTTCTTTGGTTAGTGAGTCCAAGACTTCAACTTCTCCAATTTCCAAATTGATGACGAGAAGAATAAAGTGAAACCTACGCACGTTTCAATATGTAGTCATTAGTTAAAATTTTGACATACGGTGAGCAAAATATAATGTGTTATAAGACAGTAAGACTCACTCGAAGTTGTAAGGCCAAAGTATTAGCTTTTGTCACGTTGTCGCTTCAAAAACCTTAGCAAAGTCTGCGGTGTATCCTTGTTATAGAGGGGATCATCTATGGTTTTGACATGCATTGTGTTCGGGTCAATGAACCCAATGTCTGTGATATCGTCCCTTTTGCATTCGAGCATCTTCGATCTGCATAATATAGCGCACAAAAGATTATAATCTGCAGACAATGAACGACTTCTCAAATTAAATAAATAAATCACTTACGAGACAATAGCAACTGATGATTGATTTGTCGAGGGCCCGGAGATTGTATAACTGAAAGAGTTCGGCGAAGTCAACGTTCACACGGTACTCTGGAAGTAGTGCTCTTCCCTAACTCGCACCATGATAGTCTCGATCCCTTCCTTTGAGGCCTTAAGGTACCACGAATGCAAGTTACGCATACATGTTGGTACCTTCCTGAGATTCTCGACCAAATCTTTCCCTTGAACAAACTGATATGCTCGTTCAGCTAAGGCGTAATCAGTTGCGTCTTGTCGAGAACTTTGAACGGTCTTCCCGTCAAACACCTTGAGAGGGGCGACCGATTGAACGGGTTGTTGTCCGAGCTGGTAGACACTGTGTATCCCTTTTATCTCCACGATACCCGATTTAACGGGTTTTGTCGCCTCGATCATCTTGTCATACGACCTTTCAATAGAACGCGCATAGTCAGATGGCGGCGATGGTACAGGGTCATATAGATTGTCAACGGTACGCACAACTTTCTCCCGATCTAGTGTCTTCTCGAAAGGTATCTCTGGCACTTTCGGTGCATACATTTTGTTCACCTCGGCCTTAACGGCCTCCGCGTTTTCCTCTGGAGTTTTTTCCCAAGGTAACTTCTCAGGAGGCGGCAGTTGTTTCTCCTTTCTAGCTTTCTTCCTAGGCGGCGTACCGTTCCGCTTAACGGACGCTGTCTTACGCGGAGGATCTCGAGATGGTGGACTCACGCTGGGGTCCCTCTCAGGTAGGTGTGGACTTGGCTGCTCACCAGGATTGCCACCAGGAGGAGTCGATGGCATTTGCTGCTCATGTGTAGGAGTCGGTGGCCTTTGCAAAAGGACGACGTACTTCTTCGGCCATAGGGCGAAACCGTGCTTGACATCGCCCAGTGTCCTCTCATCTTCACCTCTAGGAATATCAAGCTCCACTTTTTCAAACCCCGAAACAACTTCATCCACCCCGACACGAACACAACCAGGTGGAATGGGCATATGATGGTGCATTGCTCCATCTTCACTTGGGTACACATAGCCGACCGCCACCTTAACAGACGCGGTCCTGATTAACATATGTAGCTCGCAATCTGTCTTCTCCGTGACATAATCCACGGGGTAGCTTCCTCCACATCCGTCAAGATGCGAGGAACCGACACTGCTTCTTCGCTGAGATGGGGCAGCATCGGCTTGTGGATCTGTAGAAACAGCGGCTGATCTGGTGCCCTCTGATTTCTCTCAAGAGCCTCCACCCTAGATAACAACTCCGTTACAATGTCGGCGTCCTTCTTCTTCTTTCGCGAACGGCTTCTATAAGTGTCAGCGCTGTCCGGCCACGCTTCCTTCATGGTGAGACCTGGGCGAGCTCGTACCCGTCCAACATGTTCAGGGTTCCCCAGCAGCGAGTGTCGGCTCGTCATTCTCTCGATCGGGAATGTACTCTCCCTTTCTGACCTTTTCAATTGCATCTACAAGCTTCGGTACAATTGCCTCAATTTTTTCCTTCCATTTTCCCTTCGCAACGATCAACCCTGTCTTTGGGTCCAACCCTGCCCCATGAGCGAACAACCAGAACTTGGACCGTTCGGGCCAGTCCCATGTCTGTGGAGTGATTCCATGATCCATCAGTTTATTCTCAAACGCTGTCCACTTCGGAATGGCACTCTTGTAGCCACCTGACCCCAAATGATGCGGAAGTTTCTTCTTTGCAGCATTTTCGGTATTTTCTTCGATCGGGACACAAACTTAGACGATTTCTTATACTCCTTAAATGCGGCCCGGTGATCTTTTATCTTCACTAGATTTTCGGTATTATCATCGAATCTTGGATCTTCATTCTTATATTTGTCCCATAAATTTTTCTTGAAGCTACGGAATTGTATGGCCATCTTCTTCCATGTCCATTCCTTGACTTTATCCTTCTGGCCTTCCGTCATGTCTTCCGGTAGGCTGAACTTTGTCAGTAGCGTTTCCCAAAGAAATTTTTTCATGCTGTCGTTGACATAAGTAGCACCACTCTCCGGGTTCTTCGGCTTATGCCACTCTTGAATGCTGATCGGTACATGGTCCCTAACAATAACTCCGGATTGACTTGTAAATTTGCGGCAAAACTCCTTGGGCTCCTTTGGTTCACCATTAGCCTTGAATGCCGTGAGGGCTAACCTGCCCTCGCCCTTTAGCACCCGCGTCGGGCCTCGTTTTGTTCTAACAGACTTGCTCGATGATCCAGAAGGCTAAAAGAAAAAATTATTCGTTAATAAGTGCAATACAAATAAATGAATGCATCTAGGGATGAACACAGACTAATTGATACATAGATATACACCTCGCCGGAGTTTGTGATGGACACTTCATTGTCTTTTCTAACTTGTTCAGACTCAAGTCCCTCGCCAAAATCATTCAGAAAGTCGGCGTACTCGTTGTCATCTCCATCGTCGGGTTCCGGACCACGGGCACTCTCATAGATCAATCGCTGCACCGCTTCTTCCCCCTCCTCATCTCGGACGAAGGTGCCGTCCTCCATACCTCAATGTCACTGCAAAATTAAGAAAGCAATTGTATTTCATTCATCATGTAATGATCATATAACAGATTGCTAGATGGATAACAATTGAAATGAAGAAAGCAAAAAAACCCTAACCACGGACTCGGCACCGCTACAGACCCTAACCCTAACACTCGGCGCTCGTCCTCTCGCTCTTCTCTCTATGTCGCGGCGCATGCAGTGCATCTGCTCGGCGAAATGCCATTGTCACCAACTCACTCGCCGTCTCGGATGCCAGAGCGCGCGCGCGGCGTGGGATAAAAGCAACGGAACAAGGGATGGTCCAACCAGAGCTGCCATCTCGCCTAAATAAAACACTCCCCCACACTTCACCACACTTCGTGGCGCTCTTCGCCGTCCCGCTCCTCTCCTTCCACTTCATCTCCACCAAAAAAACCCTAACACTCGGCGGCGCGCCCCTCATGCTCAACGTCTACCCCTACTACGACTACATGCGCTCCAACGGTGTAATCCCGCTCGACTACGCGCTCTTCCGCCCGCTCCCTCCCAACAAGGAGGTCGTCGACGCGTCCGCCAACGTCCCCGTCATGGTCACCAAGACCGGCTGGCCGCACAAGGGAGACGCGTCCGCCGAGCCCGACGCCAACACCGGCAACGTCGACACCTACAACAGCACTGGATGTCGCAGGCGGCCACGAGCTCCACGCCGGCGCCCACGCAGGCGTCATGCACGGCCGAGCTCGATCCCGCGCAGAAGTGGGGGCCGGCCGCGGAGAGCACGGCGGCGCGCGCCGCCGGAGGCGGTCCAGGAGGGACATGGCGAGCGGGATCTCCGCGAAGGCCTCCGGCCCATTCAATGCCGTCCTCGCCCTCGTCGCTGCATTCCGTCGAGCACCTGGTGTGCGGCGTCGAGCGGTGGTGGGCGGCAGCGTGTGGCGCGGACGGCGGCCTCCGGGCGGTCTCGGGTGGCGCGCGCGGCGTTGCGCGTAGCGCGCGGCTGCGCGCAGCGTAGCGGCGCATCGGCGTCGGCGACAGGTGCCGGAGAAGGGGAGGGAGGCGATGGTCGGCCGGGCGGCGCACGTACTGCAGACGGCGCGGAAAGGAGCGGCGCCGTGGACGAAGGTGATGGCGACGGTGACGGCCTGCTGCGGCGTGGCGCGGTCGACGGCGACAGCGTGGACGACGGCGACGGCGAGCTAGCGGCCGGAGCTTCGTCTTCGCGCGCGTCGTCTGCGGGAAAGTGTGAAGTGTGGAAATTTGGGGATTTTTGCTCGCGGCCAAGTGAAATCGAGCCGAACCCCCCTTTGGTACCGGTTGGTACCACCAACCGGTACGAAAGACCTTTCGTACCGGTTGGTGGTACCAACCGGTATCAAAGGGTTTTTTTTGTTTTTCTTTTTTCTTTCTTGTTTTCTTTTTCTTTTGCTGTTTCTTTTTCTTTTCTGTTTCTTTTCTTTTCTTTTCCTGTTTCGTTTTCTTTTATTTTCTTTTTCTTTTTTGTTTCTTTTTCTTTTCTTTTCTATTTCTTTTCTATTTATTTTTTCTATTGCTTTTCTATTGCTTTTCTTTTCTTTTCTTTTTATTTTTTCTATTGCTTATCTTTTTCTTTTCTTTTCTACTCCCTCCGTCCCAATTTAATTAACTTGCTTGTAATTTTGCGCAAAACCCCCTACCATTTTCTGCCTGCTACTGGATCATAGTTTCACCGTCGTTGTATGTGAGATTGGTTTCCGCGGACTGGAATTGGATGGATCGGCCATGCTCCGCTCGCGGGATTGGAACGCGTTCGTTAACCCCCGGATTAGCGGTGATGCGTTGCGACTTGGTGGTGCTCCTCTCCCGCTTCCCCGCGCTGGGAATGCCGGATCCGACCAGCGGCGTCGCGCTCGGACGGAGTCCGCCGCCTAGCCCCACGACGGGCGTCGCGCCGCAACGGAAGGCGCCGCCCGCTCCCCATGGCCGTCGCGCTCCGGCGGAACGCAGCGACTGCGGCGCGGCCCAGCGAGAACGCCATTGCTCTGGCTGCGCGGCACGACGCTGGCCAAGGCGCTGGCAGGGCGGATGGTGGTGGGCCCCGGCGAGGTGGATCTGGACAAACTAGGAGTGCGCTATCAATATTTTCAATTAGTTAGGACTAAAATGTAATATTGATTTTCTGAACGTTTTCCCCTCCCCAAGTTAATTAAATTGGGACGGAGGGAGTATTTATTTTTTGTATTTCTTTTCCTTTTCATTTCTGTTTCTTATCTATTTCTTTTCTTTACTCCCGCCACGACGCCATCCGCGGGGAAAGTTTCCCGCGATGTCGCGGGAAACTTTCCCGCCATAATGTCGCGCGTGGGAGAAAAAAGGCGAGAAAGAAAGGGCGGGAATAAAATTTTATTACGATTGAACTCGAATTAAAATACATAGTTTAACTGAAAATTAAAGATACATGGCCAAATTCTACTGTTGGAGTCATTCAGTCATACTCGTGCCTAGCCCTGTAGTAGTCGCCACTGTAGTCGTCATAGTCGCCGTCATCATCGTCGCTGGCATCGGGGTCGCGGTACTCTCCGGTCGGCGGGTGAGCACGCGTGGGCTGGGACTGAGGGTAGCGCAGGCGGGGGCCACGGTAGGCCATGACGCCCTGGAGAGTCCGGCCGCGCCACCACAGCCGACGGCCGGCCTCATTGAAGTTCGAAGGAGGCGGACCGCCCTCCTCATGCCTGGAAAGCGCCCTCTCACGCCGATTGATGAAGAAGCTTTCCCAAGTCGGGCTGTAGTCGGGATGCCACTGGGGATTCCTCCGCTGCTCTGGCGTGAGCTCGAAGTAGTAGTGGTTCGTGATGGCCATCTCGCGCGCCACACCTAGAGGGACTGGAGGGACCGGTACGCCTCCGACGCTTAGCAACCAGCCGGTCGGGACGCGGTAGCCCGGCGGGCAGGGGTAGTTCGAGGCGCAAAGCGCCTCCGCCTCCCGGGGGGTTAGAGATGCGATGGAAGCCATGGGAGAGAATGATGAGGTTTGCAGATATGAGTCTAGATGTGATATGTAAATGGTGGCTAAGCCTACATATATATAGTGAAAAAATGGCGGGAAGAAAGAGGCGGGAACCGGTGGAAAGCGCGGGAAGAAAATAGGCGGGAAGACAGAGGCAAACCTTTAGTACCGGTTGGTGGGTGCAATCGGTACTAAAGGTGTTTTTCTGTCATGTAACAAAACTGTCGGTGGGATAAGGACGCGTGGGTAACCTTTAGTACCGGTTGGTGGGTGCAACCGGTACTAAAGCTGTCGGCAGGATAAGGACGCCCTGCTCGATGAGATAAAGTATGTAGGGCACGACGCCCTGTCGGTGGGATAAGGACGCGTGGGTAACCTCTAGTACCGGTTGGTGGGTGCAACCGGTACTAAAGGTGTTTTTCTGTCATGTAACAAAACTGTCGGTGGGATAAGGACGCGTGGGTAACCTTTAGTACCGGTTGGTGGGTGCAACCGGTACTAAAGCTGTCGGCAGGATAAGGACGCGTGGGTAACCTTTAGTACCGGTTGGTGGGTGCAACCGGTACTAAAGCTGTCGGCGGGATAAGGACGCCCTGCTCGATGAGATAAAGTATGTAGCGCACGACGCCCTGTCGGTGGGATAAGGACGCGTGGGTAACCTTTAGTACCGGTTGGTGGGTGCAACCGGTACTAAAGCTGTCGGCAGGATAAGGACGCGTGGGTAACCTTTAGTACCGGTTGGTGGGTGCAACCGGTACTAAAGCTGTCGGCAGGATAAGGACGCCCTGCTCGATGAGATAAAGTATGTAGCGCACGACGCTCTGTCGGTGGGATAAGGACGCGTGGGTAACCTTTAGTACCGGTTCGTGTCTACAACCGGTACTAAAGCTGTCGGCAGGATAAGGACGCTCTGCCTATAAAAGGAGCATCGATACACCATGGGAAGCAGCTCAACAAGCCAACATGGATGGAGAGTTTCATCACCATGGATGGAGGAAAGGGTTGGGAAATCTCCCGTGGCGGAACTTGTCGAAGATGCCCTTGGTGCACACGCCCTATGGCATCTTCGGAAGTTCCGCCTCGGAAAAATTTCCCTGCAAGCCCGTGGAAGACTCCATCTCCTCTAACAAATGTTGGGGAAAGGGTTGGGAAATCTCCCGTGGCGGAACTTGTCGAAGATGCCCTTGGTGCACACGCCCTATGGCATCTTCGGAAGTTCCGCCTCGGAAAATTTTTCCTGCAAGCCCGTGGAAGACTCCATCTCCTCTAACAATGTTGCGGAAAGGGTTGGGAAATCTCCCGTGGCGGAACTTCTCGAATATGCCCTTGGTGCACATGCCCTATATATGGCATATTCGGAAGTTCCGCCTCGGAATTTTTTCCTGCAAGCCCGTGGAAGACTCCATCTCCTCTAACAATGTTGCGGAAAGGGTTGGGAAATCTCCGTGGCGGAACTTCTCGAATATGCCCTTGGTGCACATGCCCTATATATGGCATATTCGGAAGTTCCGCCTCGGAAAAATTTCCTGCAAGCCCGCGTGACTTAACTAGTAAAACAAGCCAACCATCTCCATTGTTAATATCTTACATACGGTAACATCATTACACAAAAGTGATTTCCATATTGAGATACACAAGTTATGATCCCTATATGTAGCTAGCTAGTCTTACGAGTTTTCTTCGCTCGTTTCCCTTTCTTCTTACTGCGACGCAACCATGGACAATCTTCATTGTTTAAGATGATGCTTGGGTCAATTTTTACCTTGAAGGGTGGAATATCGTCAAACTTATTATAATCTTCGACATGTCTGTCTTGTCCTCTACTCCCACGATGTTTCTTTTTCTGAAAGAACTATGTGCCGCTTTGGCTCATCGTATGATGTGTCCTCTTGCCTTTCTTTCCTTTTTTTCGGTTTGCTAGACATATCCTTCACATAAAAAACCTGAGCCACTTCAACGGCTGGACGAATGGTTCGGTGTCGTACCCAAGATTCTTGAAATCCACCGTAGTCATTCCGTCTGCGGGTCTACTGTACCCCGTCTTTCGGGTTGAACCATTTACACCGGAACAAAGGGACCTTGAAATTAGGTCCATAGTCAAGTTCCCATATCTCCTCTATGTACCCATAATATGTGACCTTGTTCCCATTGCCATCTTCTCGCATCAAAGCGGACACCACTGTTTTGGTTGGTGCTCTTTTTGTCTTGGGCGAAAGTGTAAAATGTGTTCCCATTAATCTCGTACCCTTGAAAAGTCGATATAGTAGAAGATGGTTGCTTGGCCAACAAGTACAGCTGCTCGTCATCGGTGACATTCATGAGACGTGTTTGCAACCAACCGCCGAAAGTCTTCATGTGTTCTCCATCAATCCAATCTTCACGTTGCTCCGGGTATTTAGAGCGTAAGATCTCCTTGTGTTCCTCTTTGTACGGAGCCACCAAGATGGAATTAAGTAGAACTGTGTAGTGTGCTTGAGTGAAAGAATGTCCGTCCATACACGTTGCTGATTTCTTTCCTAGCGTGCCTTTTCCACGCAGTCTCCCCTCATAGCGCGATTCAGGAACACCGATCGGCTTAAGGTCGTGAATAAAGTCAACACAAAACTCAATGACCTCCTCTGTTCCATAGCCCTTGGAGATGCTTCCTTACGGCCTAGCACGGTTATGAACGTACTTCTTTAAGACTCCCATGAATCTCTCAAAGGGGAACATGTTGTGTAGAAATACAGGACCGAGAACGCCAATCTCTTCGACCAGGTGAACTAGGAGATGTGTCATAATATTGAAGAAGGATGGTGGGAACACCAACTCGAAGCTGACTAGACATTGGACCACATCCTTATGTAAATTTTGTAGAGTAAGTGGATTGATCACCTTCGAGAAATTGCATTGAGGAACGCACATAGCTTCACAATGGGTACTCGAACATTTTCCGAGAAGCCCCCTCAATGCAACCGGAAGTAATTGTGTCATAATCACGTGGCAGTCATGAGACTTTAGGTTTTGAAACTTTTTCTCCGACATGTTTATTATTCCCTTTATATTCGACGAGAAGCCAGACGGGACCTTGATGCTACTCGGGACTTCAAAAAAGATCTCCTTCTCCTCTTTGGTAAGAGCATAGGCGGCAGGACCTTGATACTTCTCTGGATTCAGGTTGTTTCCTTCGTGGATACTTTGCTGGTCCTGCCGTGCATCCGGTGTATCTTTTGTCTTCCCATACACGCCAAGAAGTTTAGCAGGTTCACGCAAAGATTTTTCGTCACGTGCATCACGTCGATTGCAGAGTGAACCTCTAAGAATTTCCAGTAGGGTAGCTCCCAAAATATCGACTTCTTCTTCCACATGGGTACGTGTCCGTCAACATCATGCGGAACAGATTGTCCGCCGGGACCCTTTCCAAAGATCACTTCTAAATCCTTGACCATATCATATATAACTTCCCCATTAGGGCGGGTAGGCTTGGTTCGGTTATCCGCCTCACCTCCGAAATGCTTTCCTCTCTTTCTTACGTGATGTTGTTTTGGAAGAAATCGACGATGCCCTGTACACATTCTTGTTTCCCAAATAAATACTATCAGTCTCACCTAAACAGGTGTGTGCATGCATTGTATCCCTTGTTTGTTGCCCCTGAAATGTTACCAAGAGCAGGCCAATCATTGATGGTTACAAATAACAACGCTCGTAGGTTAAATTCCTTTTGTTCGTGCTCATCCCACACAGGTACACCTTCGTCACGCCACAACTCTAAAAGTTCTTCAACCAATGGCCTCAGGTACACATCAATGTCGTTGCCGGGTTGCTTCGGGCCCTGGATGAGCACTGGCATCATAATGAACTTCCGCTTCATGCACAACCAAGGAGGAAGGTTATAGATACATAGAGTCAACGGCCAGGTGCTATGGTAGCTCTGCTCCCGAAAGGATTAAAGCCATCTCGTACTTAGACCAAATCTTAAGTTCCTTGCGTCATCTGAAAATGACTTGAACTCTCTGTCGATTTTTCTCCACCGCGACCCGTCGCCGGGGTGTCTCAGCATCACATCTTTCTTACGGTCCTCTTTGTGCCATCGCAACAACTTGGCATGCTCTTTGTTCTGGAACAAACGTTTCAACCGTGGTATTATAGGAGCATACCACATCACCTTCGCAGGGAACCCTCTTCACGGGGGTGGACTCACCCTCAACATCGCCGGGGTCATCTCGCCTGATCTTATACCTCAATGCACTACATACCGGGCATGCATTCAAATTCTCGTACTCCCCGCGGTAGAGGATGCAGTCATTGATGCATGCATGTATCTTTTGCACCTCTAATCCTAGAGGGCAGACAACCTTCTTTGCTTCGTACGTGCTAGAGGGCAACACGTTCTCCTCGGAAGCATCTTCTTTATTATTTTCAGCAACTTTTCAAATCCCTTGTCGAAGTACCATTCTCGCCTTCCTTCCACTGCTGACAATTCCAGCGTGGTACCCAGCTTTTCTGACCATTTTCGCAATTTGGGTACAACAGTTTGTTGTGATCCTCTAACATTTTCTCCAACTTCAACCTCTCCTTTTCATTTCCGCAGTTCATCTTCGCATCAAGAATGGCCCGACCCAAATCGTCATCCGGGTCATCAAAAATCGGCTCATCGAAAATGAGCTCTTCTTGACTTCATCTTCCCCCATTCTACTACCACCGTCTTCGGTGAATAAGCTGGGATAGTTGTCACTATCCTCTTCTTCTTCGTTGTCTTCCAATATAACTCCTCTTTCTCCGTGCTTGGTCCAACAATTATAGCTGGGCATGAAACCATTCTCCGGCAGGTGGACGTGAAGGGTCTTCGAGGTAGAGTAATCCTTCATATTCTTACAGGGAACTACATGGACAATACATGAAACCATTCGGCGCTGTTTGCCTCAGCCACGTTGAGAAAATAATGCATGCCGGTAATGAACTCGGGATGGCACCGGTCACCGTACATCCATTGTCGACTCATCTGCATTTTATATGTATATCAAAAATCATTAAGTACACAACATCATGGATATATGAGTGACCAACTTAATTAATATTCAAGTTCATCACATAAAACTAAGTTATATTTCTAATAAAGACGCGGGGCTCACCGAGGTGGTACCGTGCCGGCTAGGGGACGACGCTAGCGATCGACGGCGGTGAGGACGGGGATGATACTAATTAAAACCTACAAAACATACCATAATTTCAGCTCAAATTGCATATAAAAAAATAAAATCACTAACTTAGGCATTTCATCGAACACCTTGATTGCACTACAAAAATAGTACGAGTTAAAACTACCAAAGAACTGAGCTAAATTAGGAACGCCGGAAGGAAGGATGATATTGCTAACCCTTGGATAGATGTATGCCGTTAATCTTGTTAAAATGGTGGAGAAAAATAAAGATTATTGGAGTGTGTGAGAGGTGGAGAAAAATTTAGAGTGTGAGGAAGATGAGAAAAATGAGAGCCGACGGGGGCTCGGACGAGCTGGGCGATTTTGATATGGCTGGGTACCCTTTGGTACCGGTTCGTGTTACGAACCGGTACCAAAGGTCCAGCCCGGGCCCCACCACGCGTCTGAATTTTGGCCGAAGACCTTTCGTACCGGTTCCTAACACGAACCGGTACGAAAGCCCCTCCCAAACCGGTACGAAAGCCCCTCGCCCACCTGAGCCCTCAAACCGGTACAAATGGCCCCATTGGTACCGGTTCGTAAGGGAACCGGTACCAATGGCTTAGATGGATGTGAGGTTTTCTACTAGTGAGACTGGCTATCAAGTACTACTCTAGAGTGCCTAGACATGTTTGGTTGTTTGCTAGCTACCTGGGCATGTACAACAGAGTGGTCTTTGTCCCTGTCGGAAAAAAAAACAGAGTGGCTAGTCTTCATGTACTCTTGTAACTATAGCCTTTTACCACAAAGGGATTTTACCTCCTTTTGTCATGTTGGTACGTTTTGGATCCACATGTTATTAGTGCAAACCGAGTGGCTAAAAGAAGACGCACCAAAAATCCAGTGGCATAAAGGAGATAAACCGTAGTCTAGCCATCATCACCAAATTATTTTTGTAAGCAGGCCGCTGTCAAGAGACTCTTTTCATCTCTTTTTCGAAAGACAAGGTGACTCTTTTTCTTGTGTCCGGTTTCAACAATAGATTCTGATCCAGACATCCAGTGGTCACTGTACAGTGCACCCGGGAATTTTTCAAACTTGGATATATTTTACCTCCATCCTAAAGTTTAAGCTTATATTTTTTTTGAAAAGTTAAACCAAGTAAGGTTAACCAAACTTTTAGAACAATATATCAACAAATATAATAATTTTTAATACCATACGAAAATATATTTCATTATCTATTTAATGATATTAATTTTATATTTTACATGTTAATGATTTTAGTAAAACCATAGTCAAACTTACATAGTTCGACTTTCTAAAAATAATATAAAACTTAATCTTTGGGATGGAGTACTGCGCAAAAATTAATGAGCACTCAAGGCTTTCCTTCTCTGAAACAGATACAAGACTTGCACGTTGCTCAACGAGAAGAAGATATTGGATTCTATGCTGGGTTTCTTGGTAAGATTGTGTTAGCACATAATTCTCAAAGAGTAATTAACAACAAAGTCCATGCATGTATTTTTGTGGGTTTTTATATATCACAGTTGATTGAGATTTTCTTCCTGAAGTCCCAATCAATTCAGACAAATAATAAATCGACAGAGACTTCAAAATTCCTAATCAATTGAGTCTAACAAAAATATAGTGTTTTTCTATAAATTACCAATATCCGTTCATACCTGGCACCGGGAGCACCAAAATTCATGCATACTTCTATGTTCCACAAAGATATCAATATTTTGTGCATACTCTTTTAATACTTCTATTGTAGGTGCATCATATATGGTTGGTAGAGCTTTCGCGTCAATCTTTTGGGGAATGGTGGCAGATCGCATTGGGCGAAAGCCTGTAATAGCATTGTCGTTACTTTCAACGTAACTGCTCTTAATATCTTTCACTGGTGAAAATTTATTATCCATGTGATTTATTTTGTATGCAAGCTAATTTCCATATCTGCATTTCAGAATTGTTTTCAATACTTTATTTGGATTAAGTGTGAAATATTGGATGGCTATTACTACAAGGCTGCTGCTTGGATCTTTAAATGGATTTCTTGCACCAATAAAGGTATTTTTAAATATAGATAACAATTGTGACGAATAAACAAAGGAAGGATATCACCATCAGCATCTACATATATTCTTATTGTTATTATGTCAAATGTCTATTAAAATAATGTGAAAGTTACTTGTGGATGCAGGCTTACTGCATTGAAGTTTGTCGGGATGAACAACAAGCTTTGGGCATGTCAACCGTAATTCTTTTTCCACATTAAGCACTTAACTACTAATGTTTTGTCCACAGTAGCACTATGATAAATACCATGAAGCTAATTTGATCAACTTCACCAAAACTTAGGTCAATACAGCATGGGGATTGGGCCTTATAATTGGCCCAGCAATTGGGGGCTACCTTGCCCAGGTAATATGAAATATCCTGTAAATCTCAATCGCACTAAGAGTATTTCTTTTCACCTTTTTTGTCTACTTATCACCAGCCAGCCAAACAATATCCACACATTTTCAACGACAAATCAACATTTGGGAGGTAAACTTTTGTCCTAGATTTCCATACTAAATAAAATAAATGTTTAATCATTTTAGTGTTCTTGATCCCAATTATGCAGATTCCCATATCTTCTTCCATGTCTCTGCATATCAACTTTGGCAATTTTTGCCCTGATAAGTTGTATATGGCTTCCTGTATGTATATTTCCTGAAGTCTGCTTATGCTATCTATACTACTACCTATTATTGTGTTTTGTTTGAATGTTTATCTGGTATGGTCAATCAACTAAACAGGAAACTCTACACAAGCACACCAACCTTGAAAAGGTAGTTGAAGCAGCTGAACCTTCTACATCTCAAGAACATACAGAGTCGCCTAAGAAGAGCTTATTAAAAAATTGGCCACTGATGTCATCAATTATTACATATTCTGTCTTCTCCCTCCACGACACTGCATACAGTGAGGTAATAGGCGATATGATTACTTCACTATAGAAGTGCTTCAAAAAGATAATGAGATCTAGGTGCAGTACAATATATATGTCAATCATTTCATGTCACTGTGTGAGATTGACCTATTTGATCTAAAATGTGTACATATTCGTCATGCAAACATGAAATCTGCTACTACCTCGATTCTTTAATATTTGAACTGCCAAAACGTCCTATAATTAGAAAGTGAGGGAGTACTTGGAAGCATAATTATTCTAATCATTACCACCACACTTGAACATCAGATATTTTCTCTCTGGACTGTAAGTGATAGAAAATATGGTGGACTTAGCTTTTCATCTAAGGATGTCGGACAAGTTCTTACAGTGGCAGGTAAGTGTATTAAATCAATTCCTTTCCGGATTTTTTTGAAGAATCTTAGGTAGGTCTTAGATAATGTTGTGTGTTTAAGCTGCAATATATGCGATTTTTTACACTGCAGGTGCATGTCTTCTTGTATATCAATTATTTGTTTATCGTTGGCTCGATAAGATCCTTGGGACAATCAACTCAACCCGCATCGCATCTGTGAGTTACTAATGTCATTCTTTTATCAGATAAAAAAACTGTCACCCTTTTTATATATGGGAATTTCAGTTTACTTGATAATTCACTACTGCCTATGTTTTCTCAGTTGACCACTAGCATTGCAGGCACTGTCTATACCAATTATTGCTGCTTATCCGTTTCTGACACACTTGTCAGGAATAAGACTTGGTGTTGTTCTATATATGGCAGCAATGTTTAAAAGCTCTCTTGCTGTAAGTACTTTATTAGGAGCTTATAGTTCCAAGATTTAAACCATCTTCACCGCTTCCAGCAAATGGTCGATACATGTGATGGTAATTCATCATAAATGTTCGAACGTATGCTGGTACTTGGTGCATTTCTAATTCAAAAATTTATCTTTCACAAATACTCATTCTTGGTATGTTGATCAGATAACTAGAGTCAGCGGCACCTCTCTTCTACAAAACAATGCTGTCGTATGTAACCAACTTTTCTGAATTCACTTGTATACTATCCCAGATCTTACACAGGGAAAACATTATATTCCAATGCACTGACGTAAAAAATAAAATCCACGTTTACAGCCACAAGGGCAAAGAGGTGCTGCAAATGGAATAGCCACAACATTCATGTCCTTATTCAAGTCTGTTGCTCCGGCTGGGGCCGGTATTATGTAAGTATAACCATGCTTTCTGTTTGTTTAACACACTTCAACGTGTGTGTAATTTGAATTAGAAGAAGAGCACCAAATTTGTGTATAGAAACGAAAGTGGTGCCAAAACAACAAGCAAACCAAAGTACACAAAAAAAATAGATCCTAACAATCCAGGTGGTGATGGCTTGTCGCGGCCTTAGTGTAATACACTATTGTTTTCAGCATCTCCTATTTATTGGAAAGACAAAGAAGAAGAGCAACAGCTAAAAAAATTATATTCTGGCTTTTCATAATCTAAACTTTGTAGATTGAACATTGGTTTCTTGGTTAACATGCTTACTCTTACCATTCAAAAAAAAAAAACATGCTTACTCTTTTGGAAATACTAGTTGACCAAACCAAAAAAGCATGCTATTATCCGTAAAACGTAAAACATTTATCAATTTCCTATTGTCTAGAGAACTCATGTTACCTGACGATCAAGATAAAAACATAAAGTAGGAGATATATTTTGGCAAAATGAATTAAACTTACTTTGCAATACCTTTTCTGTGATTGCAGATTCTCGTGGGCACAGAAGCGCCAGCATGCAGCGTTCTTTCCAGGTAAATTTAGACTTCTGAGAAATATGTAACTTGCAGCATTACAAATTTACAATAGCATTTCAACCTTTTAACTGCTAATTTATAATTTGGTGATTTACCCGCTAAAGTCTAAACTATGGTAGGTAAGAAATAGGAAGAGTTTAAACCAGTTGGATAATTTGTAACTAAACCAGGTGGACTTTACCATGTTTATCATAGGGATTGAATATAAATGTCAATTCGTAGAAATTCATAACCACTCTCAAAACACAACTGTTTAAATTGTTACGTGTACGTTCAGGTGATCAGATGGTGTTTCTTCTGCTAAACTTGACAGAGGTACTCGGGCTCATCTTGACCTTCAAGCCGTTCCTGGCAGTTCCCGAACATTACAAGGAAAACAGATAGGTCTAGATAGTGCTACAAAGCATGCTTGTGGTACTGTGGCACCACCGCACCATCATGTTGAAGACTGAAGAGTCCCCTTTTTTTGTACCTCTAGATGTAGTAGTGTTGCTAGCTGTGTGACCCAAGCAATCAATCTGCTAGTTGAGCAATCAACTGCAATCTTGGCATGCCCCAGTGTTCACCCAGATGTTAGCATACGTGTAATAAGCAGGAACTGAAGTCTGATGAACTCTGTAACAGTACTGAACCTTTCGATTTCTTGATGAAATTGGGGGGTTTGTTTGCCCTGCTAAAGAAACGGCAATAACTCTGGCAACATGATTGGACTGCTATTCCTGTATGAAGCGTTATGTACTACGATGGATCTTGTCATGATAGTGGGAACACGGATTGGATCGGCGAGAGATGGGTAGGAGAGTGGGGCCGAGCAATTCGTACCCGCGCCTGGAACGACGTCGCGGCGGTTCCGGGATTAGCGTCGCTCCCGGGTCCTCGCTGACCCTCCAGCTAGCACCTTTGCCGGCGGCTAGCGCGGCGGCGCGAGCACCCGACAGGATGGCGGGAGCTCCTATCGGTCGCCATTAGCGACGCAGGGTGAGCCTTAGCCTGAGCCTGAAAGCTCCCCCAAATGGGCCGTATTTGCACGGCCTGCTAAGAGCTAAGTTATTTTTTTCTTTCTAAAATTATATGTACCCCTCTGGCCCAAATTACTTGTCTCTGATAAATATTCAAAGCAAAAGAGAGTATTTTCAATAAATTAATTTTATACTAAAAAGTGTGTATTTTAATAAGAAAAAGAACTTGCATCGTGGGCGCAAGGGACATCTCTAGTCGCCACTCGCTAACCGGTGCAGGTGGGTGCAAACCGCAAAGTGACGGATAACACATGACGGGGTATCATATGATTGAGGGAGAGTTATGTTTTGATGTGTGAACTGTTGAGATTTGGCTTGGGTTAGACATGGCTGAACGTTTAGGTTTTTTTTTGTATCGAATGGGTTGCATATCCTTATTCTGTCAGAAAATGATTGGTCACTCTTGTTTCCACTTCCATGATAAAAAAAATATGTTAAGTTTTTGTTTCTATATTTTATCTCTTTTTTCCCTCAAAATAATGGCAAAGATTGCATACCATTTTCATCCATAGGAGTGAGGGTGAACAGAGAGGAGATGGTCTTTTTTTTAATCTTGCGTGGCGAACATTTTTTTCTAACGGGGCTACTGCATTTTTTTGGTTTAGTGTTGCATGAATGGAGAACATATATAACTTACAAGCGCAGAGAAATTGGCACCAAGAGCCTATCGTGTGGGCAGTCCCATTAACCCCTCCCGCCTGAAACGTGATGCTAAGGACACGTACAATGGGGTGATGTCACATTTTCCTTAGAGATGTCACGTCGGATTTTTACTTAGTTGGAGGACAGAGAATGAAGAGAGGGAAGATTGTCTTCCCTTAGCTAAGGTTTCATCTCTTCGGAAATAAGGGAAGACTATTTTCTCCATTGTATCACATACGTTTTCCCTTGGCAACAAATTTTCAATCAAAATTTAATTACTAATATTAATTGCTAGAGATGGCTATAAAAGATAATGCATTGTATGACTTATACATATTGCCTTCTCTAGCTGATGTGGCGGGGTAAGTGAAGGCATATCTTCTCTATTATTGTACATGCCCTAAAGAAGACTCTCGTCGACAAATTGTTGAAATATTGGGCCCACACTTAGTGGTCCATGCTAGATTTCAGATTTTTCTATAAATCTCAAAGCCCACATAATGGCAGCCTTGTGAGTTTGAGCTCAAGTTGGTGGCAGCTCACTAGGGAGTGGCAAGAGGTGGGAAGTTTAGTCCCACATGAAAAGTTGGGAGGAAGTTAGACCACCTTATAAGGTGGGTTGTTCCACCACTAGTAAATGAGTAAGAATAGTAGTGGTTGACGCGCGCTCCTCCTCCTCCTCCTCGCTCGCTCGTCTCGACTCGACTCGACACGACACGTCACGTCACGACGCGCGCCGCGGTCGTGGTGAGTGGATTGAGCCTCGAGCCGAGAGTTTCCTTACTTTTTGCAGCTCAGGAAAACGAATAGAGTCCTAGACGGATACGTCGCAGTTAGTCGGTTCGGGTCGCTCCCGGATCGTGGGCTATCTGTAACCAACTCGAAACGTGCGTGCGACATGGGCGTGGCCCACGTTGCCTAGGCTTTTCTGAGCCTATATAATCTCTTGCCCGGCTACCGCAGAAACATATCTAATATACGAGTTAGGTTTTCCCCACCTCTCTCTGCTTGCGCCGCCTTCCTAGTCTACTCCATCCCGCGCGCCGACGTGCATCGACTAAAAGAGAAGAGCAGGTCTCTGATACGTCTCCTACGTATCTATAATTTCTTATGTTCCATGCTAGTTTTATGACAATACCTACATGTTTTGTTCATACTTTATATCGTTTTGATGCATTTTCCGGAACTAACCTATTGACAAGATGCCGAAGTGACAGTTCCTGTTTTCTGCTGTTTTTGGTTTCAGAAATCCTACAAAGGAAATATTCTCGGAATTAGACGAAATCAACGCCCAGTATCTTATTTTTCCCGGAAGCTTCAAGAGCACCGAAGAGGGGCCAGAGGGGAGCCAGGGGGCCCCACCCCACAAGGCGGCGCGGCCAAGGGGGGGCGCCCCCTACTGTGTGGGACCCCGTGGCCCTTCCGACTCCGCCTCTTCGCCTATTTAAGCCCTGATGACCTAAAACTTCGACACGAATAAGCCATAATATGAGAAAAGTTCCAGAGCCGCCGCCATCGCGAAGCCAAGATTCGGGGGACAGAAGTCTCTGTTCCGGCATGCCGTCGGGACGGGGAACTGCCCCCGGAAGGCATCTCCATCGACAACACCGCCATCTTCATCACCGCTGCTGTCTCCCATGATGAGGAGGGAGTAGTTCTCCCTCGAGGCTAAGGGCTGTACCGGTAGCTATGTGGTTCATCTCTCTCTCCCATGTACTTCAATACAATGATCTCATGAGCTGCCTTACATGATTGAGATCCATATGATGAGCTTTGTAATCTAGATATCGTTATGCTATTCAAGTGGATTTTACTTATGTGATCTCCGGAGACTCCTTGTCCCACGTGTGTAAAGGTGACAGTGTGTGCACCGTGTGGGTCTCTTAGGCTATATTTCACAGAATACTTGTTCACTGAGTGACATAGGCATCCCAAATGGGCCTGCCGAAGATGGTACCCGGGGTTTACTGGAGGCCCAATACCCGAAGAATAAGAAGATTCGGGAGCCCAAGATTTACTAAGGAAAGATAGAGTTGTAATAGGAAGTGTTGTTTGTAATCTGGCGGGATGAGTTAGAAACCATCCCGGACTCTGTAAACTTGTATAGCACGAATCCCTCGCTCCACCTCCTATATAAAGGGGGAGTCGAGGGACGAAGAATCAATCGAATCATTGTCTGCAAACCCTAGTTTTCATAATCGTCGAGTACTTTTCGGCTGAAACCTTCGAGATCTACTTACCCTCTACTTCCAACTAAACCCTAGCCTACGATCCATAGGCATTGACAAGTTGATACCTTGTCAATTGGCGCCATCTGTGGGAACTAGAGGCGTAAGGAGCTGATCTCGATGGCACGCTCAAGATCTTCGACATCGTCAACCGCAAGCAACACAATGGATCGAGGTAAACAGATCGCTGCTGGTCTTGTCGATTTTGTTCCTCACCCACCCTCCCGTTTGGATGCATATGCGTATCTGGCGGAGCCCATGGAGATGACGTTCGGAAGGTTCCACTTTCGCGTCGAGAAGGAAGGATCGTATCGTGTCGAGATTCCGATTTCGTCGGGATCGTCGGCGGTCGATTCCGATTTTTCAAACTATGCATCGTCAACCGAGTCAGGAGAAGAAGAAACCTCGGCGACATGCTACGTCAGCACCAGAGCAAGAGAGAAACTCGCCAAGATCTTCAACGACATGTCGTTTGAGTCATCTGCGGACTCATATATAAGCGATGGCTCAAGCGATGTCGACAGTTGCGACTTCATCGACAAATCTCTCACAGTGGGCAAGGTCTTCATCAATCTCAACGATGATGTCACCAAACCCAACGTAGATCTGAGTACAAAATATCATCAGATTTACGCCATTGAAGATCAAGAGGAGACATACGAGGCTTTCGACGGTGCGGGAAACCCATACGTTGATCCCTCCAATCTGCGACAAGGCCTGGGCAACAAATACGTCGGGCCAGAGCCGCGAGATAGAGTTCAACTGTCACAAGCAGCGTGGGACAGAGCCACGAGAGCTATGAACGGCACAGAACCAATGGCTACCACGGCCACACCAGAAGAACTGCAAGCATATCAATATAGGCTCGCACGAGCTGCCAGGAAATTGGAAAAACAGACAGCTGAGTTGGAGAGGAGAAAGGAGGCAGCTTCTGCATCCAGCAGGAGAAGGGCAGATCTAAGTCGACAATCTAGAACCACGGGTGATAGCCATCGGGAGGCGCGAAACAGAGCAAGATCAAGGCTGCAACACATACCCGAAGCAGAAAGAGAGCACTTGGTCCAAAACCTCGACATGTCCTTTATGTCGATAGATACAAGAGGAAACATCATCCCTAAGACACCAGAGGCTGGGTATATGGCGACACATGCTTTTATCCTTGCATCTAAACCACCTCCAGGTGATCCAAGGGAAACACTGTACAATATGGCGGTAGCAGGAGTTGGAGCTATGGGGACAAAGGCTTTGTATCAACGCCTCCCGAAGGAGCGGCAAGACAAAATAGTCCACGACCTGCAGCGGCAACGGCGGCACTTTGAAGGGCCAAGTGGAGCAAGAGACACAACCGCACAAGCAAGAGTCGACGAGCGCGGCAGAGCGAAGGGATCATCGGCAATCTCCGGAGTTGAACGACGAAGATATGTGTGGCTTGCCATGCTTTACGAGGAGAGTCCGAAAACTCGAGTCCCCTCGGGATTCAAGTTACCCGATAACTTCAAGAAGTTCGACGGCCTCCAAGATCCGGAGGATTGGCTAGTCGACTATCTCGGAAACGGTGAAGCTCACGGGAGGAACTAGGGCAACAGCCATGCAAAGCCTCCATGAGCACTTGAGTCGAGCCGCACGATCTTGGATAAAGAAACTCGCCCCGGGATCCATCGACAGTGGGAAAGTTTCGAGGATGTGTTCGTCAAGAACTTCGGATCCACGTGCAAAAAACCCGCGTCGTTAGAGGAGTTGAGAGCGTGTCGACAAAAGCCGGATGAGCCAATGAGGAAGTACATCCAGAGGTGGAATATCATCAAAAACTCGGCAGAAAATATATCCGACGAGAGAGCAATAGATGCGTTTGTTGCGGGAGTCGCGTGGAGATTTTGTCGAGGACTTGGGAAGGACCAATCCAAAGACAAGATCCGCGTTAATGGAGATAGCAAATAAATGGGCAGATGGAGAAGACGCTGTCCACAACAAACGACACAGTCGCCGAGAGGAGGACCGCGGTCGAAACTATCAACCAAGGCGAAGATTTCCTCGGACGTACCGGAACTACGACGCTCCAGGACAAATTTCGGCAGGTTTTCGGACAAATACAGGAGGAAGCAACAGAGATGATTACCAGAGAAGCAGTGAACAGCGAGGTGATAATAGGGATGATTCACGCAACAGGCAAAATAGCGGGCCTAGGTTCCCAAGACCTTTCGTGTCCCCTGAAGAGATGATGAACGGACCGTGCCAGATGCATTTTTTCCTCGACAAAGAACGGCAAAAGACGGTCGGGGCACTTGCGTAAGGACCGTCGAAATTTTCGAGCAATGTTGCGGTATGCAGAGAACGCCAATGCGCGAGCAAGCACGGAGAAATCCTCGGGAACCCAGGAGTGAGATCCACTTGCCGCCTCCTCCTGCGATTACAGATGACAATCGGCATCAGCTCAGAATAGCGGCAGCACCTGCACCACCACCCTATGTTGATCCTAACTCCAACGGAGCGGTGTCGATGATTCAGAAGGGAAAGCCGTCCAATAGAGCTCAGAAAGTAATCTCACGACAGGTGTTTATGGCAGAGAAAATGCCTCCACCAACAGTTGAGTACCTTAATTGGTCAGGACAAGACATCGGCTTCACAATAGCAGATCATCCGCAGCAAGTTCCTCGACCAGGGCAATCAGCACTTATTTTGCCAGCAGTTATCGCGGGATTTGATGTTTCTCGAGTGTTCATAGACGGCGGCAGCAGCTTAAACCTTATGTATGCCGATACATTGAGGAAGATGAACATATCCTTAGCAAACTTGAAACCAACAGACACAAGGTTCCACGGCATCACACCAGAGAAACCAAGTTATCCATTGGGAAAGATCAATCTCGACGTTCAGTTTGGGACCCGAGAAAATTACAGAATCGAGAGGCTTGAGTTCGAAGTCGTGGATTTCCCGTCGCAATATCACGCTCTGTTGGGACGACCAGCATATGCTAGATTTATGGCGGTGCCGCACTATACATACTTATTGTGGAGGTTGCCTGGACCAAAGGGACCAATCACAGTCAAAGGAAGTTTTGCCTTAGCCGATAAGTGCGACAAGGATTTCCACCGGTTGTCAGAAACTTTCGGGATGCAAGCTGAGTACTTGGCGTCAAAAAGCATGACTGATTACGACGTACTGCCAGACGTTGGGAGGCCAAACAAAGAATCAACTTTCAAGATCGAGAAAAATTCAAAAGAGGTGCAGATTCACCCGACAGACCCAAAAAAGACGACATCTATCGCAAACGACATGGATATCGCATAGGAAAGCGCGCTCATCGAGTTCCTCCGTGAGAACTGGAAAATCTTCGCATGGTGTCCAGCTGACATGCCAGGAGTACCCAGGGAACTTGCCGAGCACCACCTAAACTTGGATCCACTAGCGAGACCAATCAAACAACCTTTGCGGCGTTTTTGAACCAAACCGCAAAGCCATGCTATCGAAATCAATCGACTACAAGAAGCTGGATTTATAAAAGAGATATTCTGAAGCCACATGGGTAGCAAATCCCGTGCTGGTGCCGAAGAAAAACACTAAGGTCCTTCGCATGTGCGTCGACTTTACGTGTCTCAATAAACATTGTCCAAAGGATCACTTTCCCCTCCCGAGGATCGATCAAATTATCGACTCCACGGCTGGATGTGAACGTCTTTCCTTCCTGGATGCATACTCTGGTTATAACCAGATCAGATTGAAAGAAGAAGATGAAGCAAAAACTGCGTTTATTACACCTTACGGCGTGTTTTGCTACAGAACAATGCCCTTTGGTCTAAAAAATGCGGGAGCAACATATCAGAGGATGATGCAGAAGTGTTTGGCGACACAGATTGGGAAGAACGTGCAAGTATACATCGATGATGTCGTCATAACATCAAAAAAGGGGGCAACGCTGATTGAGGATCTCAAGGAAACCTTCGACAACCTCGATAAGTTCTGCCTCAAACTGAACCCAACGAAGTGTTCTTTCGGCGTCCAGCGGGAGAACTTCGGGTTTCCTAGTCTCGGCAACAGGGATTGACGCAACTCCCGAGAAAATCCAAGCTATCGTAACAATGAGGAAGCCAACAAAGTTGAAAGAAATACAACAGCTAACTGGGCGAGTCGCAGCTTTGAGCAGATTCGTCGCAAGGTTGGGAGAAAAAGCGTTGCCGTTCTACGCTTTGATAAAACAAGGAGATAAATTTCAGTGGAACGAAGAAGCCGACAGAGCTTTCGAGGATTTGAAGCGTACAATCTCGACACCACCAATCTTGGTGGCGCCAAAAGAAAGGGAACCTCTCCTGTTGTATATCGCAGCCACGCCCCAAGTAGTGAGCACGGCGCTAGTTGTCGAAAGGGAAGAAGAAGGAAAGCTCCACGGCGTGCAGAGGCCAGTATACTTCGTTAGCGAAGTTTTATCGCCCTCAAAACAAAGGTATCCGCAGTACCAAAAGATAGCATACGGAGTGTTCACGACAGCACGAAAATTGCGTCACTATTTTTCGGCACATCCGATCATAGTGGTCAATGAAGCTCCTTTGTCAAATATATTGAACAATCAAGAAGCTACGGTCGTGTCTCCCTTTGGGGAATAGAACTTTCCCCTCGGGACATCACGTATGAAAAAGAAAAGCAATCAAGTCGCAAGTTCTGCCGGACTTCATCGCAGAGTGGATGGAGTTGCAAAATACAGGACCTCCAGATTTGTCGAGAACTTGGACCATGAATTTTGACGGGTCCAAAAGACTAGAAGGAGCTGGCGCAGGAGTAGTACTCATATCACCTGAAGGCGACAAATTGAAGTACATCCTTCGGATGACGTTCCCTAACGCATCTAACAATGAAGCAGAATATGAGGCTCTAATACACGGGATGAAGATGGCGAAAGCCTGCGGAGCAACTCGACCGAAAATCTTTGGCGATTCACGAGTTGGTGGCACGGCAAGTTATGAACCAATGTGACGCAATCAATGATAGCATGATGGCATACAAGGAGGTGTACAACGAGCTCGAGAAGTTGTTCGATGGATGCGAAGTAAACCATGTTAGTAGATTGAGCAACGACGAAGCCGACGTTCTTGCAAACATCGGGTCGCAATGCCTTGCAGTCCCGCAGTGTATTCTGGGAAGAGATAACAGAGAGATCCACTAAGTCGACAAAATCAAAAAAGAAGGAGAAGAAACCCTCGGGGGCTACCAAGGACAAGCAAGAGGACGAAGAAGAAGATCAGGACCTGGTCATGGTGATACAAATACCATGGATGCAACCGTACATATCATACATCCTAAGGAAAGAAATACCCGACGATCCAGTTGAGGCAAGGCGAGTAATTCGACGCTCCAAAGCTTTCACGGTGGTCAAGGGAGAATTGTATAAGCGAAGTATTTCAGGCGTCTTGCAAAGGTGCGTCACACCCGAAGAAGGAAGAATAATCTGAAGGATGTACACGAAGGAATATGTGGCCACCACGCAAGTAGTCGAGCTATCGCAGCCAAGGTCTTTCGGGCAGGATTCTACTGGTTGACAGCAATCGAGGACGCCAAGGACATAGTAAGAACTTGCGACGCGTGTCAAAGGTTTGCCGCAAAACCTCATTCTCCAGCAGCAGAGCTAGCACCAATACCATTGTCATGGCCCTTTGCTCAATGGGGACTTGATATGGTGGGCAAGTTACACAAATCCTGGCCAGGAGGAAAAGAGTACATGCCGGTAGGCTGTCGATAAGTTTACAAAGTGGATAGAAGCGAAGCCGATAAATTCACCAGACGGAGCATCCGCAGTAAAATTTGTCAAAGGCCTCGTCTTCAGATTTGGAGTGCCACACAGCATCGTCACAGACAACGGCAGTAACTTCACATCCCATGAATTCAAAGATTATTGCGAAGAGGTGGGTATCAAGCTGAACTTTGCGTCAGTTGCACATCCTCAAACCAATGGGCAAGTCGAGAAAGCCAATGGCATCATCTGCAATGGCATCAAGAAGCGCTTATTAGGACCACTGGAAAAAGCTCGACATACCTGGCCAGAAGAACTACCAAGCGTGTTGTGGAGCATCCGAACAACACCAAACACAGCAACGCAGGAAACTCCGTTTTTCCTGGTTCATGGAGCAGAAGCGGTACTACCAATAGAGATAGAGCATAACTCTCCACGTGTCGCTGAATATGATGAAGAAACGTCGAGAAAAGCGTTAGAAGATGACGTTGACGCACTTGATGAAGCTCGAGATGAAGTATTATCTCGGGTAACCAAATATCAACAGGACTTGAAGAATTACCACAGTCGACGTTTACGGCCAAGATCTTTCCAGGTGGGAGACCTAGTTCTTCGGCTCACGCAAAAAAGTCATGAAAAACTCGAGTCACCATGGCTTGGTCCTTACATTGTCACGGAGGTAATCGGAGGAGGAGCATACAGGATAAAGGACAAGAAGACAGGGGTGGAGGAGCCAAACCCCTGGAACGTGGCGCAACTTAGGCGGTTCTACGCCTAGAGTCGAAATATAGTCTTTGTAAAACTTCAATGTACTGAAACGCCCGCGAGTTTTCAGACGCACTCTTTTCCTTTTTCGGGGCACCGAGTGGGGCCGGAGAAGGTTTTTAATGAGGCGGGCTCGCGGTGCTGCAATATAATAAAGATAGTGACAGTATAACTTTTCTTCTTTATCGACATGATCAAAGTCTTTGCTCCGACGAATTTCAAATATAGCTCATCGACAAAAGAAAAGCCTTGCTTTGGTATTCAAATACCTCGTGAGACAATAGAAATACAAAATAGTACTCAATAAAAAGCTCGGGGGCTCATCTCCGCCATAAATATATAAATGCCTTGGTTCAAAACCTCGCAAATATACACCGAAACACTCGGGGGCTAGACAAACAGAGAAATATAATGATTGCTTTACAATATAGTCATGGATTACAAACAAAAAATATCTACAAGAAGAAAATAACTAATCTTGATTCAATATGTCATCAAGAGTAACTCTGTTTTCTTCAGGAGCAGCACCAAGAAAATCGGCATAATGGCCATCGGCAAAAAAGTCGGCATCCATCCGAAGCAGGTCCTCAATCATTTCTTCGGCTATAGGCGTAACCTTCGTGTTAATCCTGTCAACACCAACTCTCCGACGTTTTACCTTTTGGTGAACTTTCTCGACAACCTGGGTAAGGTCAAGTTTCGAGTGGCAGATCTGGAGCATGATAAGAGCAAATCTGGCGCCAGCTACCAGTTGAGCTTTGACAAAATCATGGATACTGCGAGCATCCCTGAACCTTTCCATCAAGTCAGGAAGAGTTTTTGGCTGGACGTTCCGAGGAAACATGGAGTTGTAAACCATGGACAAAGTCTTGGTACAGAAGTCAAGGAAATCGCGAGTTTGAGAGGCGCGATCTTGAAATCTGACAATTTGGCGGGTCCTTTCTGGGGTAGCCCAAAACAAAGAACCATGGTCCAGGGAAAGATTAACAAGGAGGGTTGTCCTAGCATTTACCCTCTCTTCCTCGGCAAAGACATCGGTAAAGGCACCTATCAAAACAAAGAAGTGGAAACCTTTAAAAAGACAGTAGCATGAAGATGGAAGATATCAGAGGATGAAACAGGCATACCCGACATATCTGCACTGGCTTCATTCATTAATTCGAGCATGAAATTTTCTCGAGTAGTCGCCTTTTCAGCTTCGGAAGCAGCAATTTCTTTAGCAGCCACGGCCTCGTGAGCTTGCTGAAGAGCAATTTTTTCGGCTTCAGATGACTTACGAGATTGCTCCATCATCACAAGTGTTTGCTTCATCGCATACTGAAGTTGTTGCCGAAGTTCATCCAGTTCTTGCGACAAGGTATCGTCGACAGGAGCGGTATCAGCAAAAGCTCTCCTCGCGTGGGAAGAAGAAGGCGAAACATTGGAAGGAGCGGCAGATGGAGTATAATTGTCAAATATCAACTGAAATTTAAACAAGACAACATCAAACAACCAGCAAAGATAGAAGTTTTCATTAATTTCTTGGAATAATTACAAGGGCATTACAGTGGAGCTAAGGAAGTACGTGTCGCCAAATGACTACTTTGGCGACAGGAGCAAAAGAAATAGAAAGAAAAACAGAGGCATGCAACTAGACCTCCGGCCTTGACGAGCTAGGAGTCGACGATGGCTTAATCCCGAGATATGCCAAGATCTTCTTGGTGTTGGGCTTGGCCGCCTTAATCAGTGACTTCCACCTTGACTGCTCTATTTGCTCGGTGTCGCCAACTTTTATCCAGTCAATAGTCTGTCGACTGTCAGCAACCAACGCGACAGTGTTCTCAACGGCGACCTTCATATTTTCTTGGCGCACCTTCAGTCCAAGGTCTTCCGAAGTATTGAACATCTTGGCGAGGTTAAGGAAAGTTGCGGGTTCTTCTTTCTTCGGGAAGAAGTAAGGGAACAACGCCGACAATCCTGCACTAGCATTCGCCACGCCTTCACGAATTTCGCGCCCGTGAAACTCCAGAAGAGAAAGTGCGTCAAGGAGAGGATCGTTGACGGGATTATCCAGATCAAAATCCTGGTTTGTTTGGGCTGCCACACAAGACAAGACATCAGTCAACAACCAAGAAACAGGAAGTGCAATAAAATAAAAGAGATTGATAATATTACTCAGAGTACGTCGACTTTGCGACTTCAGACGCTTGAGGATTCCTTCTTCACGAGAAGCTTGTGCAGCTTTGTGCTCATCGAAGGCAGCTGTCGCATCCTCAAGTTTCTTCTGCAGTTCCTCGACACCAGCAGCTTTCGCCTTAGCTTCATCAGCTTCGACCTTGGCTTTGCTAGCAGCGAGTTCGGCCTTCTTGCGAGCCGCCTCACTTTGCTCAAGTTTTTGAGCAAGTGCGTCGGCGCGTTCGTTGGCCTCTGCAAGTTTCTCTGTCAAGATATGGAAAATAGAGAGAAGAAAGATCAAAAATCGCGGCGAGCAACAGGAGTGACAAATTAAGGAAAAACAGCAAGTATGAAAGTCGTTACCTTCGGCTCTGTTAGCACATTCACGGTACCCAATAAATTGGGAACCGATGCGGAGAAGATCCTTGATCATAGGCTGTTCAACGTGAACACAGTAAGAGAAACATCGGCATGAAAAAGAGAAAAGGTGTGACAAAACAAAATAAGAAAAATATAGATGTCGACAAACTTACATCATCTAAGAGCAGAGTCGACGAACTGCCCAACTGAGGGGCAGGATCAACAATCTTTTCCACCCTTGCCCTTTTTGGTGAAGGGGCACGGGGGCTTGATGGCGGAGTAGTGGTGACGACGTTTTGTTGAGGAGGCGACGTTTCTTCTCCTTCAACTAGCGTGTCTGAGGCAAGTACAGTACGTGACGTGCTTGTCCGAGGAGCCACGTCGAATCGGTACTTCTTCCTCCTCATCACTGTTGATCAAAAAATCGGCAGTATAAAAAGCAAGACAAGATAAATATTTCGAGTACAAGAATAGAGAGAGATAAAGACGACTTACGAGCTGACGAGGGATTCAACATAAGGATCGTAAGCTGCCTTCGGATGGGAAGGAACAACTTCTTTAGCCTTAGAGGTGCCAGAATCCTCGGCATCAGTTCTTTTCCTTTTGTTCCTTGGAGAAACAGCAGGAGGAAGGGACTGCGTTGACTCACTGGCTTCAGACTCAACTTCTTTTTCATGAGAAGCCGCAGATTTGTGAGAACCCGCGACTTCACTTTCAGGAACAGAAGAGCCTTGAGTATCTTCGGCAACGATGGCCATTTCTTCGACTTCTCCACCCTCAGGAAGAGGAGGAAGGGAAGTCATAGTAGGATGGTTCTGTAAAAAATAGTGACAAAAAGGAAATTAAAGAGAAGACAATACAATGAGATGCAGAACAAGATAAAAACTCGGGAAGACAAAATACCTCGGGGAGTGGATTGGTGGAGCTGTACGGTTCCACGCGACTTGGGGAAGGAATTGGGTCTTTGCCCAGACGAGAAAGTCTTCGAAGCAACTTCTCGAAGTCCTTGGTGGACAGATCATCGGAGATTCTGTTGGCGTCATTTTTACCAGAGTACGTCCAAAGGGGATTTTTGCGAGCCTGAAGAGGCTGCACTCTAATCTTAAGGAAGTAGGCAGTGATTTGAACACCAGACAGCTCCTTGCCTCGAGTGTTTTGAAGTTGATGAATACGAGACATGAGTGCCTCTGTCGCCTTTTTCTCTTCCTCAGAAGCCTCGGCATCCCAGGAGCGGCGGCGCTGGATTTTGGCACTTCCGTCGAAGGGGATTATGTTGTGCTCAACGGAGTTGGCACTTTCTTCGTGAATGTAGAGCCACTTTTTGCGCCATCCTTGGACAGAATCGGGAAACTTGACGTCGAAGTAGTCGACATCAGTACGGACACAGATAACAACGCCACCTATGTTATAAGTGGCGTTGTGGGAGCCATTGCGGCGGAGGCAGAAAATGCGTTTCCACAGAGCCCAATTGGGAGGGATTCCGAGGAAACATTCGCAAAGCGTAATGAAAATAGAAATATGAAGGATTGAGTTGGGGGTCAACTGGTGCAGTTGAATCCCATAAACAAAAAGAAGGCCGCGGAGGAAATCGTGGATTGGGGTCGAAAGGCCGCGGATTAGATGATCAACAAAACTAACCCGGTACTCCATTGGAGGATTGGGGTAGCTTTCTTCGCTAGGGAAGCGGATGGCGCCTTCTTTCTTCATGAGGCCAAGCCTCTTCAGCGTGTTGGTGTCTTGGTTGGAGATTTTGGATCTCTCCCACTCAAGATCCTCGGCGGCCATCTTGGATTCCGGGGTGCTGTGGCGAGTCAGACGCGCGCGCGGTGGCATCAACGGCAATGGGCAGAGCAATGTGTGTGCGTGCGGAAGATTGGAGAGAGTTGGGCGCAGGGGGAGTTTTGCGAAGAGGAACAGGTGAGCGGCGCAAGCGAGGGGATGAACGGAGGTTGAAGAAAGGTTTATATAAGACTCGGGTGAGGCAGTGTGCCGTTGGATGAAGAAATCGTGTGGTGAGAATGGATCTTCTAGATACAAGGGCAAAACAGTATTTTCTTGAGATAGGCGTTACCGTACGTGCGCCAGGAAAAGCGGAGGACGTGTGTCCCCCACTTGCACGACGTGTCAACATGGTAGAAACAATGGACCCACAGAGCAGAAAAATTACGACTATTCGAGAAGGATGAAGTAAATTTGATTAAGGGAAGCATGTCGACAAGAAAAATAAAAGAAGATTGGCGACAGAAAGAATTATTCAATACTTCGGGAGCCTTTGACCAAATACAAGTTTTTGCCCAAATGCTCGGGGGCTACTTTGGAAAAAAGTAAAATTTCGAGTATGACAATATAGAAATTGTGGGAGCCTACAACCAAGCACAAGTCCTTGGCTGTAGCCTCGGGGGCTACTCCCATCGGGAGCGCTGTTCGCGCACCCGAGAGATTAAAAAAAAAAAGAAGAAGAAGAAAGAGATCATATTGGGAAATAATGACAATATAGCGACAAGGTGGACTAAAATGTTGAGCCTACAACCAAGCACAAGTTCTTGGTTGTAGCCTCGGGGGCTACTCCCATCGGGAACGCTGTTCGCGTGCCCGATGAAGTTAACAAAGGAAAAATAGAAAAGCAAGAGAGTATATTTCGAGTTATAGTTAACTCTACATATACTCCCATCGGGAGAGTAACATAAGTCATATGTGACTCGATAAAATGTGCCATTCCAACAGCCGGAAAAGCACTCGACAATATATTCTCAGAACGCCGAAGTTGCGATCAATTTCTGAATGCCGCAAATCTGCGAAGGTAAGACCCCAGATCCGTTCTGCTGGGCGTGGCATCGCCAAAGACTGCGCTCTGCTACCTTTATCCGTATCAGCAGATACGAAGAAAAATCCTAACGGACGCGTTAGGTACCCGATAAATTTGACTGGGACTCGACAGAATGGTAAGACCTTAAGCGGCACCTGTCGAAGTTTACACCAGTATCCCGAGATCATGTCCAGGGACGTGATTTTGAAGTAGGTTTTTGCGGATTGCCACTAGAGCAGTTAACTAGTACCTGATCCGTCAGATGAACTAGCCCCAACTACCATTATCCCTGTACAATATAGAATTTTATGTGAAGAAGTATAAAAAAGTTAAAGCTTCCGAATAAAAATAAACAGTGGAGATTTTCCCTGACTCTACGATTAAAGCAAAATCTCGGGGGCTACTGACATAGGCATCCCAAATGGGCCTGCCGAAGATGGTACCCGGGGTTTACTGGAGGCCCAATACCCGAAGAATAAGAAGATTCGGGAGCCCAAGATTTACTAAGGAAAGATAGAGTTGTAATAGGAAGTGTTGTTTGTAATCTGGCGGGATGAGTTAGAAACCATCCCGGACTCTGTAAACTTGTATAGCACGAATCCCTCGCTCCACCTCCTATATAAAGGGGGAGTCGAGGGACGAAGAATCAATCGAATCATTGTCTGCAAACCCTAGTTTTCATAATCGTCGAGTACTTTTCGGCTGAAACCTTCGAGATCTACTTACCCTCTACTTCCAACTAAACCCTAGCCTACGATCCATAGGCATTGACAAGTTGATACCTTGTCACTGAGTTATGATTTGAGTCGGATGTCTCTATGAAATTGGGGTGTGTTAGTACCTCCTATGAATGCTCACAGTGACAGCGTGGGGTGTTTATTAGTACTTGGGAATACATCTTTAAGGTTTGCCTACATGATGAATTAGTGTTCGTTATCTTGCCAGAGAGTAATTCGGAATAGCATAGTGAAGTGCTTATATTTATATTCAATTATGATTGCAATGTTGAGAGTGTCCACTAGTGAAAGTATGATCCCTAGGACTTGTTTCTAAGCATTGAAACACCGTTTCCAACAAGTTCTAATGCATGTTTACTTGCTTCCATATTTATTTCAGATTGTTATTAGCACTCATATTCATCCATATTACTTGTATTTCACTATCTGTTCGCCGAACTAGTGCACCTATACATCTGACAAGTGTATTAGGTGTGTTGGGGACACAAGAGACTTCTTGTATCGTAATTGCAGGGTTGCTTGAGAGGGATATCTTTGACCTCTTCCTCCCTGAGTTAACCTTGGGTGATTCACTTAAGGGAAACTTGCTGCTGTTCTACAAACCTCTGCTCTTGGAGGCCCAACACTGTCTACAGGAAAAGAAGTGTGAGTAGACATCAGTCTCCGGAACCGCTCGTTCTTCCGATCTTGTACGGGAGAGGGCGAATTAGGTTTTTGGGAAGCGCTCTGCGCGACTGCTCAACCTATTCATCACGGGTCGTCTTCAACGTCGTCTACTTTGACCCGTCGTCCCTGGCGTCAACAACGTTACTGCTGCGACATCATCTGCTACACCTCCACCGCTACCTCCACCAGATCGGTACGTGCAACATATCTCGATCTGTTTAGCGATGGATGCTTTACCGTTTGCGCTGCTGCTACTCATGTTGATTAATGCATCTAGTATGTTCGAGTTTCACATGTTATTAGTTGCTGTCATCATGTTTTATATTTTGGAATTAATCATGAAAATTGTGCCTAATTAAGTAATTGTCCAACACAAATTAGTGAATAACTCATGTGTCAATATCTTTAATCCCTTGGCAACACAATTGTTTGTCCCAACAACAAAAAAAGCAACACAGTTGTAACATTCTGCATTGTCTCTACAAATCGTAATCTATGCAAAAACCATACCGCGACTGATTGATGCCGGCCATGGAAGCAAACACATTCAAAATTGACGATGGTAGTTTGACATTTTATGCTACATGTATGCCCATTAATTTAACACATGACATGAATTTGGATGGGTCGGTGCGTCAAGCAAACAAGGCTAATGCTTAAGATAGACAAAGATATAGAGAGACGTAAAGCGGGGGGTCTATACGCTGGCAAGTCCAATTTATTTGCGTAGGTGGCCTATATATTTCTTGCACGCAAGCCAAAGACCTCTCCCCTGCGCCAAAGCAAGGAGCTACCTAGATTAGGTCGACCTGGGGTGATGTTTGAAGTAAGTAACCAAATTATCCGAAAAAACAAAGTCTAAACCCGAGCTCATATGCTTTTGGTTGAATAAACAAAATTAAAAAATAGCAAACAAATTAAAAAAACAGCTGATTTTTTTTACAATGAACATGAACAAGTGTTCTAACTGCACCAAAAATCTCCAAGCAAAGATATATGTAGTGTAGTCTGCAAAAAATACATATCGGAGTGTTGTGCAAGAGTGTTTACTACATCACTCCGATTCATCTTTTTTTGCATAGATCACTATATAAGTCTTTTCTTCGAGATTTTTTGTGTGCTGTTAGAACACTTGTTCATATCCATTGTACACAAAAATTCTGTTTTTTCAATTTATTTGCTATTTTTTCGATTTTTTATTTAACCAGAAGCATATGAGCTCGGGTTCAGAAACACGTTGTCCCCAAATTATCAGGCTACTTAATGCAATCAGCTTTACTGGGTTCCGGCTCCGTTTGGCATTACGGTAGCAGTTTGGCAGAAGCATCGTTTCAGAGACATAGCACAGTGGGGCGTTTATCTAGTTGGTATGATAAGAAAGCATAAGAAATAATGAAAACAGTTTGCTTAACCCAAACACAAGTTTCGTGCATTGCATCCTCGATCAAGCAACAGATAATCGCGAGCCTGCATCCATCTATATAAAAGGTGGACTGCGACATTGTTATACTACGTGCAAGGAAGGCTAGCTACTGATCTCTCCATCGATCCATTTCCATTCCGGACGCGAAGCATTGATTCGGTGAGTAGGGAAAGAGTGGAAGCACGAACAGACATGGAGGGGAAGCTGGCGAGCAAGAAGAAGATGCTGGCCACGCTGGTGGGCTGCAACTACGCCGGCACGCGCAACGAGCTCCGCGGCTGCATCAACGACGTCGAGACCGCGCGGGACACCCTGGTCGCCCGCTTCGGCTTCGCGCCGGCCGACGTCGCCGTGCTCACCGACGGACGCGGCGCCAAGGTGCTCCCCACGGGGGCCAACATCAAGCGCGCGCTCGCGGACATGATCGCCCGCGCGGCGCCCGGCGACGTGCTCTTCTTCCACTACAGCGGCCACGGCACGCTCGTCCCGCCGCGCCACGGCCACGGCCACGGTGGGGATGACAAGGAGGAGGAGGCGATCGTGCCGTGCGACTTCAACCTCGTCACGGACGTGGACTTCCGGCAGCTGGTGGACCGGGTGCCGCCGGGCGCGAGCTTCACCATGGTGTCGGACTCGTGCCACAGCGGCGGCCTCATCGACCAGGAGAAGGAGCAGATCGGACCCTCCGTCGACCTCCCCGACTCCGCCGACGCGTCGCCTCTGGCCGCGCCCGCGCGGACCGCCCGGTTCCTTCCGTACGGCGCGCTCCTCGACCACCTCTCCAGCGTCTCGGGCATGCCGTCGTCCCACCACGCCGCCGACCACCTCCTCGCGCTCTTCGGCGCCGACGCCAGCGCCAAGTTCCACGGAGGCCACGGAGGCACCCTGCCAGCCGCCGAGCCAGCGCCGGCGCCACGCCCGGACGAGGGCATCCTGCTGAGCGGGTGCCAGACGGACGAGACCTCCGCGGACGTCGCGGCGGAGGACGAGGAGGAGGGCGGAGGCAAGGCGTGTGGGGCGTTCAGCAGCGCGGTGCAGAGCGTGCTGGCGGCGCACCCGGCGCCGCTGAGCAACCGGGAGCTCGTGGCGAGGGCCAGGGCCGTGCTGGACGAGAACGGCTTCGAGCAGCACCCGTGCCTATACTGCAGCGACGCCAACGCCGAGGCGCCGTTCCTTTCGCAGGACGTCACGGCGGTGCGAGCGGCAAGTCCGGCCATGTCACCGTCGGCGCCCTGATTTGATTCCGCCCCGCTTCAGCTCACGTGCGTTCTATGGTAAACAATGTACTGTACATGGAGTTCACTTTTAAGTTCCCGCGCGCGCCGGATTCATCGAGTAGAGTATTGTTGGGTGTGTGTCAGTTGTTGTGTGTGCGGCGTCAATGTACCTGTGCACAGATACGGACATATGGTACTACAGAAAAACAATATACGGTACAACATATATAAGGATTTGTTATTTGTTATTCCTAAGTTCCAACTCGACCAATTGCCACACAAAGTTATGCACGACCGGAAGTGTACACGTCCATAGAACTGAAGGCACCCGGTTTGTTTTTCGGGAGAAAAAAAGGTGCCCCCATTTCATGGTGGACAAAAGAAAGCAAAAGAACTCAATTTTAAACCCTGAATAGTTCGGCGATTTGAACCCTTCTCTTCAAGTCCCTCTCATTTGCATTCTAAATTAAAAAATCCTGGTCTAAATTGAATCGTCACACGGCTGCCAAACATGGTGACGTGGCTAAGGGGTGACTAGGATTGCTAGTTTTGCGAGGGACGCGAGCGAACAAAACTGTGGGTTGGCCTAGTGGGACCCGCCAGTCCACCTTGTCCTCTTCGCATCCCCTAACGTTCCACATTGTCTGGCGATGTCAATGGTGACGGTGGTTCATCGGCCGGGATGACCATCGTGATGATGCGAAGACTCGATGAAGACGATGGTAACATCGTGGAAGCCCTCCTCCTCTCGTCGACGTAGTTTGCTCTCTATTTGCGCCGGTATGGTTTGGGTTTATAGTGAGTAATTTGGCGGTGATTTTTGTGAAACAAAAGATAGGATTTTTGTTGTGGTTTGCCCATGATTCTATTTGGAGTTGCATTGTTTACTTATATATATGCATGCACGTACACTGTTTGTTTTCGGTTAAAAGTGGAAGCCATTTTCGATGACAAATCATATATATCGCCCATCGCATGCGGAATCCGTACAACCCACACGCACGTGGGGTTGGGCCGTCCCATCTAGATGCTTTTCCTATTATCTCTACTACAACGGTCTCTGGTTTTCCCTTTTTCTGCTGGTTTTTTCGTACTATTCCTTTTAAGTGGTTTCTCATGGTTTTTATTTTTTATGTTTATATTTCATTCTTATTCCTTTTATGTTTATTAATTGAAACATTTGAACATTTTTAAATTCCTATTATACAAGTGTGCTAACATTCTAACTGCAATACTCTTTTTTGAGATGTGGCCCAAAATTCCCAGGCCAAGCCCGACCCGACCATGCCTCCGGGCCGGGCATGGGCCTATTTTTTTGGCCTGATGGTCAGGATGGGCCAGGCCTGGGTCTATTTTTTTCCCGATGGTCAGGATGGGCCAGGCTTGGGCCTTCATTTTGTGCGATTTAGTGAAGCGGCTCAGCCCGAGGCCCGAGAAGCTTTCAGTGTGATGGGCCGGGCATGGGCCTATTTTTTGGCCCGATGGTTGGGCTGGGCCTGCGCCTAGATTTTCCACGTCGGGCTTTGACCGGCCCGGCCCGAGAAATGCTCAGGTATATGTTCAGGTACTTTTTTTATTTGTCCATATTTTTTTTATCAAAAGCTACAAGATGTATTTCTTTTACATCAAATCCCTTCCCTTTTAATAGATATCTTTTTACTGTACATCAAGCTAAATTTTATTATGCTCCTCATGAAAAACTTGGCATGTACATGGACGGGGTCCTATTTGTCCAGCAATAGAACATATATTATATCCATTATATTCCTCCTGAGACTTGTCCAGGAATAGAGTGCATCACACTGGCCGCTTCCATGTCCTATATACTACTTAACTCTGTTCTCTCTTCTACATATGAAGGTGTGGGATTTCAGCTCGTTCATTGCTTAAGTATACTCTAGAACAGGTGCACACAAACTGTTGGAATTTTGGCCCAAAATAGCCTAGTCCAATTTTTCCATTCCAATAATACATGAAAATCCTAGAGGCCCATGTAGCCCATTCATGCATGGCAAGAGGTGGGACAAATGTTTAGTCCCACATTGCTAGTTGAGAGAGAGCTGGAGTGGTTTATAAGGAGAGCTGTTCTAGCACTTGTATGTGAGTGAGAACAAGAGGGAATCCTCGCGCACTCCTCCTCCTCCTCGCTCGCTCGTCACGACACGACACGACACGGGTTGCGGGAATGCCTCGAGCCGAGAGCTTCTCTATCTTTTTGCCGCGCGTGAATGGGAAATAATCTGAACGGTTGCACAAAGCTGAAACGAATTTTTGCTAGTGGGTTTTTATTAGGCGTTCGGCTCCGGCTGATGTCTCCTCGGTTCGCCTCCCACTGACTGTTCGTTTCATCTCCCGTCGCTGTCTGTTCGCCTGCCTGCCCGTGCCTATAAAAGGGAGGTCGCTCCTCACCTCACGTACAGGTTCTTGAAAACGTTTTCCATAGCACTGCGCTGCTACAGGTTCTTCTCCATCCCGTCTTGCGGCGTGCACCACGATCCGGGACAGTAGGCCTCCGAAACCCCGCTTCTTCGAGTCCTGTACGGGAGAAGGGCGATAAGGTTTTTGGGGAGCGCTATCAGCGCGACTACTGACTTCATCACGGACTTCGACGACCACTTCCCCGACGAGGACTTCTTCCCCGACATCAGCAGTCTCTACCTCGACGACATGGCTGAAAACGACAACGTCAATGCCAACGCGGGCGCACAGCTGTATGGTGTTTTCTTTCATCTTGTTCAGATCACCACCATGTTCTCTATTTGTGTCGCACCTATAATATATGGATCAATCTCTCCGAATGTGTTTCCATTATCTTTCTTCTCCTACATACATTGTTTATTTTCCATTAATCTAGTCATGTTTTTTCTTGCGGTCTATTTTGTCTAAATTACTTGGTAAATTGCTAATTTTCTCAACAATCCAAAAACCTTATTATAGGGAATTTACCCCAAGTGGCTTTGTCGCATCTGTGAAGCCGTCCCTTTTTGAGGGTACTCACTACAAGAGATGGCGCGCGAGAGCAGTTCTCTGGTTTGAAAACATGAACTGCTATGACGCCACTCTTGGTAAGCCTGAGGGAGAGCTTACTCCTGCTCAGGAGCAAGTTTTTCAGAAAACTGACAGGCTGTTCAGGGCTGCTCTGTTATCTGTACTTGGAGAGAACATTATTGAACCCTATATGTCCTTTACTAATGGCAAGGACATGTGGGCTGCTCTCGAGGCCAAGTTTGGGGTCTCGGATGCAGGCAGTGAACTGTACATTATGGAGCAATTTTGTGACTTCAAGATGACTGGTGATCGCTCAGTTGTTGAGCAGGCTCATGAGATACAGGCACTGGCCAAGGAGCTTGAGTACTTCTCCTGTGTGTTACCGGACAAGTTTGTTGCCGGAAGCATTATTGCCAAGCTGCCTCCTTCATGGAGGATTTTTGCTACTTCCCTAAAACACAAGAGACTAGAGTTCACTGCTTCGGATCTCATTGGGACTCTTGATGTGGAAGAAAAGGCGAGGGCAAAAGACACACTTGCTCGTGGTGCTGAGGGTGGTTCAAGTGCCAACTTGGTACAGAAAAAGAACTTCCAGTCCCACAAGTTCAAGAACAAGGGCAAGTTTGATGGCAAGAGCAAGTTCGACTGGAAGAACAAGCCCTCACAGTCCACTACTTTCAAGAAGAAGACTGATAAGAAGAAAGGTTCATGTCATGTGTGCGGTGATCCTGAGCATTGGGCTCCTAGCTGCCCCAACCGTTATGACAGGCGCCAGCATGGGAAGGGCAGCAAGACCGCCAATGTTGTCATGGGCGATGTTGATATGAAGGATGTTGGATCAGAGGGACTCAGTCCGTGCTGATGGGGAACGGCTCGCATGCTTCTGTTCATGGTGTTGGTACGGTCGATCTGAAGTTCACTTCGGGAAAGACCGTGCGACTGAAGAACGTGCATCATGTTCCCTCAATAAATAAGAATCTTGTTAGCGGATCCCTTCTATGTCGTGATGGCTACAAGATTGTTTTCGAGTCCAATAAGTTTGTACTTTCTGAGTTTGGTACTTTTATTGGTAAAGGATATGAGTGCGGAGGTTTATTCACTTTGTCCTTTATCAGATGTGTGTAATAAAGTTGTGAATCATGTTTCGTCTGATCTTATATCAAATGTCTGGCATTCACGTCTTTGTCATGTTAATTTTGGTTGCATGACGCGATTATCAAAATTAGATTTAATACCAAAATTCACTTATGCCAAAGGATCGAAATGCCTAGCATGCGTGCAAGCAAAACAACCTCGCAAGTCGCATACGACTGCAGAGGTGAGAAATTTGGCACCACTAGAGCTCATACACTCTGATCTTTGTGAGATGAATGGTGTATTGACAAAAGGTGGAAAGAAATACTTCATGACATTGATCGATGACTCTACGAGATACTGTCATGTGTATCTTCTAAAGACAAAAGATGAGGCTTTGAGCTTCTTCAAAATTTATAAAGCTGAAGCAGAAAACCAACTTGATCGAAAGATTAAGAGGCTAAGGTCTGATCGAGGTGGAGAGTATTTTTCCAATGAGTTTGATTCCTTTTGTGCGGAACATGGTATAATTCATGAGAGGACGCCTCCCTACTCACCCCAGTCAAATGGAGTAGCCGAAAGAAAGAACCGAACTCTAACAGATCTGGTTAACGCCATGTTAGACACATCGGGTCTCTCTAAGGAATGGTGGGGGAGGCACTGTTGACCGCATGTCATGTCCTAAACCGAGTTCCCACAAAGAACAAAGAAATTATCCCATTCGAGGAATGGGAGAAGAAAAGATTGAAACTCTCTTACCTACGGACTTGGGGATGTTTGGCCAAAGTCAATGTGCCAATTCCCAAGAAGCGCAAGCTTGGACCAAAAACTGTTGATTGTGTTTTTCTGGGCTATGCTTTTCATAGCATTGGCTATAGATTCTTGATAGTAAAGTCTGAGGTATCCGACATGCATGTTGGTACACTCATGGAGTCGAATGATGCGACTTTATTTGAGGATATATTTCCCATGAAGGATATGCCTAGCTCATCGAATCAGGGGATGCCTAGTACATCTATCCAGAAATTCGCTACAACCTGAATCCACCATTCCGATAGAACACCTTGAGAATCTGGAGGAGGATAACAATGAAGCTCCTAAAAGGAGTAAGAGACAAAGGACTGCGAAGTCCTTTGGTAATGATTTCATTGTGTATCTCGTGGATGACACTCCCACTTCTATTTCAGAAGCCTATGCATTTCCAGATGCTGACTACTGGAAGGAAGTTGTCCGAAGTGAGATGGATTCCATTTTGGCTAATGGAACTTGGGAGATTACTGATCGTCCTTATGGGTGCAAACCCGTAGGATGTAAATGGGTGTTTAAGAAGAAGCTTAGGCCTGATGGTACAATTGAAAAGTACAAGGCACGGCTTGTGGCCAAGGGTTATACCCAAAAGGAAGGTGAAGACTTCTTTGATACGTACTCACCTGTAGCTAGATTGACTACCATTAGAGTACTACTATCACTGGCTCCCTCATACGGTCTTCTCATTCATCAAATGGATGTTAAGACAACTTTCCTAAATGGAGAGTTGGATGAGGAAATTTACATGGACCAGCCAGATGGATTGCTAGTAAATGGTCAAGAAGGAAAGGTGTGCAAACTATTGAAGTCTTTATATGGTCTCAAGCAAGCACCTAAGCAGTGGCATGAGAAGTTCGAAAGAACTTTAACTGCTGAAGGATTTGTTGTAAATGAAGCTGATAAATGTGTGTACTATCGCCATGGTGGGGGCGAATGAGTCATTCTTTGCTTATACGTCGATGACATATTGATTTTCGGAACCAACCTGAATATCATCAAGAAGACCAAGGATTTCTTATCTCGCTGTTTTGAGATGAAGGATCTTGGGGTAGCTGATGTAATCTTAAACATCAAGCTGTTGAAGCATGACAATGGTGGGATTACACTGCTTCAATCTCACTATGTGGAAAAGATCTTGAGTCGTTTTGGGTATAGCGATTGCAAGTCTTGTCCAACGCCTTATGATCCTAGTGTGCTGCTTAGAAAGAATAAAACGACTGCTAGAGATCAACTGAGATATTCTCAGATTATTGGCTCGCTGATGTATCTGGCTAGCGCTACGAGGCCTGACATCGCCTTTGCTGTGAGCAAACTTAGCCGATTTGTCTCAAATCCTGGTGATGATCACTGGCATGCTCTTGAAAGAGTGATGCACTATCTAAAAGGCACTGCGAGTTATGGCATTCACTATACTGGGTATCCGAGGGTACTAGAGGGTTATAGTGATCCAAACTGGATTTCTGATGCTGATGAGATTAAGGCCACTAGTGGATATGTATTTACACTTGGTGGTGGCGTTGTTTCTTGGAAGTCTTGCAAGCAGACCATCTTAACGAGGTCAACAATGGAAGCAGAACTCACAGCACCAGAAACAGCCACTGTTGAAGCAGAGTGGCTTCGTGAACTCTTGATGAACTTACCCGTGGTTGAGAAACCAATACCCGCTATCCCAATGAACTGTGACAATCAAACTGTGATCATCAAGGTTAACAGTTCTAAGGATAATATGAAGTCATCAAGGCATGTGAAGAGGAGATTAAAATCTGTCAGAAAAATGAGAAACTCCGGAGTTATTGCACTGGATTATATCCATACATCTAGAAATTTGGCAGACCCCTTCACAAAGGGTCTATCACGCAATGTGATATATAATGCATCAAAGGAGATGGGTATGAGACCCACAATATGTGTTTTCCACAGTGGTAAACCACTCTATGTGATCGGAGATCCCGTGAATTAGAATTGGGAGACAAGCTGTTGGTTGACTGAGAGGAAAGTATCCATATTTTAATAAACACCACTCCGTGAAGATGCAATACTTTCCTATTCTGCATGGCAGGTTGATATTTATCTTAATGTGTTCTAAGTGGCTTATCTTAAGCAGAGATGTTGTCCGGCAGAACATCTTTTGAAGAGCACACCTATATGAGTTTGACTGTTAACCGTTGATAACCCACAAGTATAGGGGATCGCAGCAGTCTTCGCGGGAAGTAAATCCCAATTTATTGATTCGACACAAGGGGAGACAAAGAATACTTGAAAGCCTTAACAGCGGAGTTGTCAATTCAGCTGCACCTGGAAACAGACTTGCTCGCAAGAGTTTATCAGCAGTAACAGTTTTATAGCAGTAGCAGTAGTGAAATAGTAGCAGCAGAGTAGCAGAGACAGCAGTAGTGATTATAGTAAACAGCAGGATTAAAATACTGTAGGCACGGGGACGGATAACGGGCGTTGCATGGATGAGAGAAACTCATGTAACAATCATAGCAGGGCATTTGCAGATAATAATAAAACGGTGTCCAAGTACAAAGCAATCAATAGGCATGTGTTCCATATATAGTCGTACGTGCTCACAATGAGAAACTTGCACAGCATCTTTTGTCCTACCAGCCGGTGGCAGCCGGGCCTCAAGGGAATCTACTGGATATTAAGGTACTCCTTTTAATAGAGTACCGGAGCAAAGCATTAACACTCCGTGAACACATGTGATCCTCACATCACTACCATCCCCTTCGGTTGTCCCGATTCTTGTCACTTAGGGGCCATTGGTTCCGGACAGCGACATGTGTATACAACTTGCAGGTAAGACCATAAACAATGAATATCATGATGAAATAATAACATGTTCAGATCTGAGATCATGGCACTCGGGCCCTAGTGACAAGCATTAAGCATAACAAGTTGCAACAATATCATCAAAGTACCAATTACGGACACTAGGCACTATGCCCTAACAATCTTATGCTATTACATGACCAATCTCATCCAATCCCTACCATACCCTTCGGCCTACAGCGGGGGAATTACTCACACATGGATGGGGGAAACATGGCTGGTCGATGGAGAGGCGTCGGTGGTGATGATGGCGATGATCTCCTCCAATTCCCCGTCCCGGCGGAGTGCCAGAACGGAGACTTCTGGCTCCCGAGACGGAGTTTCGCGATGTGGCGGCGTTCTGGAGGGTTTTTGGTGACTTCGACTTCGTGGTCGCGATTTTTAGATCGAAACACCTTAAATAGTCCAGAGGAGGGCGTCGGAGGCCAGCCGAGGGGGCCAGACGACAGGGCGGCGCGCCCCCCTCCTGGGCCACGCCGGCCTACTGTCTGGGGGCCCTGGGCCTCCCCCAGGCTTGCCCTTCTGGCTCCGTGAGTCTTCTGGAAAAATAAGACCTTTCGCATAAATTCCGAGGATTTTCCTGAAAGTTGGATTTCTGCACAAAAACGAGACACCAGAACAGTTCTGCTAAAAACAGCGTTAGTCCGCGTTAGTTGCATCCAAAATACACAAATTAGAGGCAAAACAATAGCAAAAGTGTTCGGGAAAGTAGATACGTTTTGGACGTATCAACTCCCCCCAAGCTTAGCTTATTGCTTGTCCTCAAGCAATTCAGTTAACAACTAAGCGATAAAAGAACTTTCACGAACACATTTGTTCATATGATGTATATATTCTCATAATATGGCTAACACTTAGGCAGTTCATAATGAGATACATGCAAATAAGATCATCTAACAGCTATGTCAATCATGGAGAGGTACCAACAATTAATAATAAGTATCATGAATCATGTATATAAGCAGGATTGCAATGTTCATAAGAGAGTATGATAAAGTGGCACTACAAGGAAAAGGGCTACCGCCGGCGAACCAAAAATGCCCATTGCCGGCGCACCACGAGCCCGCCGGTGCGAACGCGCCGGTGATAAATTGTCACTGCCGGCGCACCAGGCAGTGCGCCGGCGATAGATGGTTACTGCCGGCGCACCTTCGAAGCTTCGCTGGCAAAGAACCATTTTCACCGGCGCACAATCAGGTGCGCCGGCAGTAGTGCTTCCAGCACTGGCGCATGCCACGTGCGCCGGCAGTATGTCATTTAGGTGCGCCGGCAACTAATTCGAAAATTCTTTTTTTCCAGCTTTTTTCCAGCATATTACAATACATATTTGACAGCAGTATATATTTACAACGCAGTTCATTTATACAGTATTACATGCAATATGAGAAGCACATAGAGAGCCAAGTTTCATTTCGGTATCAGTACACAAATACGCAAGTTTCGTTTCGGAATGTTGATTCATACAACACATGTGCATATGCAACACCGAACGACGAAGTTTCACAAAGTTAGAAGTCTTGGTACATAGTCGTCACAAGTATCGTCATACACCTCACAATGTAGGTCCTAACCTAAACTAGAATCACATAGAACATGACAAACATGGTCATGATGACCATCATCACGAAGGCCATGGTCTTCATCCGGTTCCTCCTCATGTCCCTCATCTCTCCCGCTAGATAACGGGCGTATCTTCCTTCCGCCTCCACCCTAGTGGGGTATCCCTTGTAGCTGTTGCCGCTGAAACGGTGCACTGTCTCCGATGATCCTCCCGATCGTCGTAGACTCCAGGAACCCTCCCCTTGTACACGACATATGTCGTCGGCATCTCCATTCACAAGACAAGTAAAACGTTAGTACCAATGCAATGAACAAGTGCCAACTCAAATAAGAGACAAGTAGTATGAACTAAATAGCATGTGCCTCATACTTTGTTGGTCGAAATAAATAATAACATACAGGGATGGGGTCAGTGAGGCTAGGTAGGATGCACAATAGATTGATATTTGTGGCCATCACACCAAGCCTCACTGGCCCCACCCCGGAGTGTACAAGTAACCGAACATTTTAATCATCGGCCAATGCAATTAAGAAGTGCGAACTCAAATAGAAGACAAGTAGTACGAATTAAATAGCGTGCCTCATACTTTGTCGGTCGAAACAAATATTAACATCCAGGGATGGAGTCAGTGAGGCTAGGTAGGATGCACAATAGATTGATACTTGTGGCCGTCGCACCAAGGCTCACTGGCTCCACCCCCGAGTGTACGATTGACCGAACATTCTAATCATCGGCGAACTCCAAATACGAGGCAAGTAGTGGTCGAGTAAATGCAAATAATTATTAAGCTATGTACGCCATAATCTTGAAATATATAGCAAAGTAAATGAAACTACAGACACATGTTCACATGCACATTCATACAACTAAATAAAAGCAACTAGTCGATTCTATGGGAATATATAGCAATTATTGCAGTACGGAAGTTCAAGGACATATCGTTCAAGCTTTAGCAAGTGTTCCCGTCGTAGGATCAGGTTATACGCCTAGGGGGGAATGGACGGCAGCCCTCAAGCGAGTTGAACGGCCTCTCATCACGCGACATCTCCAAGCGGAGGTCTATCTCGTCATTAGGTGGTAGACCATAGCCGTAGAAGAACTCGCCAGACCTATTGTTGACATCCTGCAGGATTATCGTGCAAATGAACTGCTGGATGCGACCCCAGTTCTTTCTAATCTCTCTATCAGGGACATCCGCCATGTTTGCAAACCTGTTTCTGAGATTCTCTGGCAGCAACATGTCATCTGTGTACTTTATGTACTCCTGCATCTGAAGGATGGCGTACCACGCGTCCATCCCATTGTCGGGCGTCGACTGCCTGAGGCAGGGGAAGTTGGTTGTGTGGGTTAAGACCAAGCCTCCTCGGGATTTCCTCTCTACTTTGAGGGGGCCTGCCTTGTTGGCGAAGCCGGTGAGAGCATCATTGAGAAGGGCCCTGATGTGGGAGTAGTCTTTCTTGCGGTCCCTACCCGAGTCGAGATAGGCGCATGCGAGTGTTGCGGGTGCACGACGATGAGGGTGCAGAACTTGTCTCTGCGGAAAACACACGGATTAACCTTTGGAAATGCAAATGGAGATATAGGATAGAATGGTGATGGGGGACTAGCGAGTGATTACTTACTCGGGAAGTAAGGGATGAGAATGGCGCCCTTCTTAATGTTCGCCGGCATGAAATCCTCGACCTGTGCGGGTGGCAATCGCGCGATCCCCAGGGTTGCAGATGATGCTCTCCCGCATATAGAAGGGGTCCATTATCGCGATGGTCGGCGTCCCCTCCTTAACAATCTGGGAAGACAAGCTAAGAGCAACTAGGCGAACCACACTAAAGTGGAGCGCTTGCATGCGATAGATGCTGAAGATGTCGTTGAACCGGATGAAGCACAAGTCCGCGGGGTACTTCTCGACGAAGTTCATGCCAGTTGGCACCTTTGCCACGAAGAGAGGGTAACCAGGATCTTTTGATTTGAGAAGAAGGTTCTCCACATGCAAGACAGTCTCATGCAAGCTCCTCATATCCGGGGTGAGTTTCTTCACGACATGCTCCGGCAGCATCGGTTGACCCAAGTGATGCGAGAGGTCGCCAATTGTTTGGCAACTTGTCAAGGAGTGGGACCTTGTCCTTGGATTTGGCCGCCGCCTTGTCTTGGGCGTCCTTCTTATTTTGCCTCTTCCTCTTCTTGGGTTGTCTTGATGGACCCTCCATCGCCGTAGTGGCCGTAGCACGGAGTGTGTTTGGGCTCAACATATTTTTGACGGCGGCGGTGGCGACCTCCTCGGGATTTTCCTCCTCAGTAGTTTCTTGAGAATCGAACAGACTTCTTGGAGCACACATATTTCAAGCCCGGCGCATCCTCATGGACAACTTGTGAAGACGTAGGAATATCCCATTGGAAGTTGTCACGTTCGTATTCCTCGGCCTCGCGGCGCAGCTGGCTGTTGTGGTGGGGCGCTGACCTCGGCGCAGCCGGCCGTTCTGGTGGGGCGATGACCACGGGCGCCGCTGGCTGTCGTGGAGGGACGCTGACATGTGGCGCCGCAAGGTGCTTGTCTTTGCTTGCCGTCGACCCCGAGTAGGTGTTGATCCGAATTAGGGTCTTCGGCCATAGCAGTACCCAACCCTTCAGTGAGGCCAGATTCAACGGGCTATCGTCATCGGCACCATGCGGTTGATTAGGAGGAAACAAATCCTCATAGCCCGGTAACGCCCGATCCACTTCAACCCGGTAAACGTCATCCGCCATATCTCGTGTGTGCCACTTCTTATCCAGGGGCCGAAGGATGGACCCCCTCGCGACGTCTTTGAGTTCGTCGTTTACTCTCATCAGGAAGCTGCATGCCGTCGAGCGCGCTGCGAGAACATGTGTATGGCGTTAGAGAGAGGGCAAGGATGACGAAACTAATATATTAACTTGATGTACACATTAGTTAATTACCGTGAGGGCGTTGAGCTCGGCTAATGTCGACGGGCCAGCACATGCGGCGGCGGGCGTGCAAGTGACGGAGGGGCTGCTACCCGGCATCGACGGTGAATCCCTAGCACCAGCGACATTGCCGGCGGCCGGAGGAGTCTCCATTATAACATTGTCATTGCCGGCGGACGGCGGCACCATCGAGTTGCTGCCGTTGAAGCTAACCACTTGCATTTTCGGGGGGGGGGGGCCTTGTTTGCCACCCTCATACCACGCTTGTAGAGCGTTGAAATCTGCTTGGACTCCAGCGGCGACTTCAGCTTTGACTTCAGGTACGAGTGTAGCTTTGAGTTGCGGTACCAGTTGCGGTACCAAACCAGCTTGGACTTGGGCTAGGATTGACTCCCTCATTTCCTCCGCCTCCCGCTGCTTCCTCTCATTACGCGCATTTTTATCGGCCGCAGACGACAAGCCATAGTGACCATGCTTGTAGCCTGTACCGGCGCCAGCCACACGGCCTCTATGCGGCCTTCTCGTCGGTGAATGCTTATTAACGATGTTTAGCGCCCGTACGAGAGGCTTGTCCCAGGCTACCCTGCCCGTCGACGCCTGGGACGAGGAGCCTTCGTCACCTTGAGAAAGTCTTTGTCTTTCTTCTTCCTGCGGAAGAAACGCGAACCATTTAGAAATATTGCTACTATTATATGAACGATACTTGATCTAATTAAACCGGTAAATTGCTTACCAGTTTTTTCTCCAACGCCAGGACCTTCTGGTCGTTCGTGAACCAAATTATGTCGGTTACGACCTTCGGGTCCGTGACAAGTTCCCCGGTTAGTTTCTTCTTATGGTACCGGGACCTGATGAATCTTCTTTCAAGCGGGTCCTTGTACTTGAGCCAGGGGTTCTCAATGTCGGCATTTACATACGCCTCGTCCTCCTTCGCCCAATAGGGCTCCTTTCCCTCGTACCTGATGACCCACAAGTATAGGGGATCGCAACAGTCTTCGAGGGAAGTAAAACCCAATTTATTGATTCGACACAAGGGGAGACAAAGAACACTTGGAAGCCTTAATAGCGGAGTTGTCAATTCAGCTGCACCTGGAAACAGACTTGCTCGCAAGAGTTTATCAGTAGTAACAGTTTTATAGCAGTAGCAGTAGTGAAATAACAGCAGCAGAGTAACAAAGACAGCAGTAGTGATTATATTAAACAGCAGGATTAAAATACTGTAGGCACGGGGACGGATGACGGGCATTGCATGGATGAGAGAAACTCATGTAACAATCATAGCAGGGCATTTGCAGATAATAATAAAACGGTGTCCAAGTACAAAGCAATCAATAGGCATGTGTTCCATATATAGTCGTGCGTGCTCGCAATGAGAAACTTGCACAACATCTTTTGTCCTACCAGCCGGTGGCAGCCGGGCCTCAAGGGAAACTACTGGATATTAAGGTACTCCTTTTAATAAAGTACCGGAGCAAAGCATTAACACTCCGTGAACACATGTGATCCTCACATCGCTACCATTCCCTCCGGTTGTCCCGATTTCTGTCACTTCGGGGCCATCGGTTCCGGACAGCGACATGTGTATACAACTTATAGGTAAGACCATAAACAATGATTATCTTCATGAAACAATAACATGTTCAGATCTGAGATCATGGCACTCGGGCCCTAGTGACAAGCATTAAGCATAACAAGTTGCAACAATATCATCAAAGTACCAATAACGGACACTAGGCACTATGCCCTAACAATCTTATGCTATTACATGACCAATCTCATCCAATCCCTACCATCCCCTTCGGCCTACAGCGGGGGAATTACTCACACATGGATGGGGGAAACATGGCTGGTTGATGTAGAGGCATTGGCGGTGATGGCGGTGATGATCTCCTCCAATTCCCCGTCCCGGCGGAGTGCCAGAACGGAGACTTCTGGCTCCCGCGACGGAGTTTCGCGATGTGGCGGCGTTCTGGAGGGTTTCTGGTGACTTCGACTTCTCTCCTGGTGTTTTTAGGTCGAGGCGAATAAGTAGTCCGAAGGAGGGCGTCGGAGGCCGGCCGAGGGGGCCACACCACAGGGCCGCGCGGGCCCCCCCTGGGCCGCGCCGCCCCATGGTGTGGGGCCCTCGGGCCTCCACTTCAATTGCCCTTCTGGCTCCGTTAGTTTCCTGGGAAAATAGGGCCTTCTGCATAAATTCCGAGGTTTTTCCCGAAAGTTGGATTTCTGCACAAAAACGAGACACCAGAGCAGTTCTGCTGAAAACAGCGTTAGTCCGTGTTAGTTGCATCCAAAATACACAAATTAGAGGCAAAACAATAGCAAAAGTGTTCGGGAAAGTAGATACATTTTGGACGTATCAACTCCCCCCAAGCTTAGCTTATTGCTTGTCCTCAAGCAATTCAGTTAACAACTGAACGATAAAAGAACTTTCACGAACACATTTGCTCATATGATGTATATATTCTCATGCAATAGCTAATACTTAAGCAGTTCATAATGAGATACATGCAAATAAGATCATCTAACAGCTATGTCAATCATGGAGAGGTACCAACAATTAATAAGAAGCATCATGAATCATGTATATAAGCAGAATTGTAATGTTCATAAGAGAGCATGATAAAGTGGTATCTCGCTTGCCTGTATTTGGTTGGCAAAACATAAATGCCCGGGCACCTCTGGAGTTCATAGAAAGACTAGAAGTAGTGATTGTCAAAAGATAAATGCATCAAAGTTATACCACAATCAATCATATTTTGAGACAAGCATATTGTACTAAGAATGACAGTTGTGCTCTCAAGATAGTGCTCAAAGAAATAATGGAGACACAACATAAAAGTAAAAGATTGACCCTTCGCGAGAGGGAAGCGAGGGGATTAACATGCGCTAGAGCTTTTCATTTTTATAAAGACAGGAGTAAAATTATTTTGAGAGGTGTTTGTTGTTGTCAACGAATGGTAATGGGTACACTAACTACCTTGCCAACCGGACTTTCAAGAGCGGCTCCCATGAATTATTGCATATTTATTTGGCACTCCTTCCAACCTTTCTTTCACAAACCATGGCTAACCGAATCCTCGGGTGCCTGCCAACAATCTCATACCATGAAGGAGTGCCCTTTTATTTTAGTTTTATTATGATGATGACACTCCCCCCAACCTTTGCTTACACAAGCCATGGCTAACCGAATCCTTCGGGTGCCGTCCAACAATCACAAACCATGGAGGAGTGTCTATTTAAGTTAATTAATTTGGGAATTTGGGAATCCCATTGCCAGCTCTTTTTGCAAAATTATTGGATAAGCGGATGTGCCACTAGTCCATATGAGAGTCCGTCAAAAGTAAATGACAAGGTTGAAAGCTAAACACCACATACTTCCTCATGAGCTATGAAACATAAACACAATTTGAGAAGCATTTTGAAGGTTTTAAAGGTAGCGCATGAGAATTTACTTGGAATGGTTTGAAATGCCATGCATAGGTATTTATGGTGGACACTTTGGAATAACTTGGTTTTCATGTGTTTGGAAGCACGAGCAGCGTTCCCGCTCAGTACAAGTGAAGGCTAGCAAAAGACTAGGGAGCGACAAATCAAGAGAGCAGTAACTGTCATAATCATGCTTGCGGCAAAATAAATTAACGGAGGCATAAAAGTGATACAAGAACTCTGAAGCAATATAGATCATCGAGGCTTAATTGACTTTTTGTTCAGTCATATGCATGCGTGAGCATGTGCCAAGTCGATATAAATGAATTATTCAGAGGAGGATACCACAATGCCATACTTACTTATGAATAAAACAATGCAAACAAACATACATGACATGCTACTCATATTAATAAATTGGAGCTAAACATGAGAGATCATGAACTACTAGACTTTCTCAAATAAAATATACCTCACATGAACCAACTAAGCATGCTCACATGGATGAGTATATGTACAAAAATGAAAACAAATAGAGTTCATACCAGCCTCTCACCACAATCAGGTTGTCGTAGATCGTCATTATTGCCTTTTCACTTGTGCAGCTTGGATAATATGAAATGAAAACCACGCTCCAGCCACCGAAGACCATTGAACTCATAAAGAACTTTACAAACCAGAGAAGAACAGCAAATATTTTTGGTGTTTTCAAATTGCAAATAAGAACAAGAGGAAACAAACAAACAAAGCAAAATCTTTTTGGGTTTTCTTATAGCAAACTAGCAATAGCAAATAAAGTGAAACAAATGCAAGAAACCAAAGCAAACAAATGGTGAAGAGAAACAACAGAAATATTTTTGGTCTTTTTGTGTTTTGGGAAGGAAAACAAAGCAAAACAAGAAATAGCAAACTAAAAGAAACACAGAAAAGCGAGATGGCAGAAATCTGCCAAAACCTGACAGCAGTACAGAAATCGATTTTAACAAAAATCTTACGTTGCTCAGATCGAAAAGTGTTCAACTAATGAAAGTTAGATAACAACCTGGGGAACCTGCACAAAAATTTGCAGCTCAAAATGACGCACTGGCTATTTTTGACGATTTTTACAGTAACGTTCCAGAATCTGTTTTCAGGCAGCATTTCCCCAAATATCATCCTCCTCTCATTAGAAAACCACTCAAACGAACAAAACAAGTATGTACAAGTATCCAGCAACCATAATATGCAAAAAATGAGTGATGCCGGTATACCTCCCCCCAAGCTTAGGCTTTTGGCCTAAGTGGAGTTTAACCCCAACGAGGGTCGTTGTTCCTCGCCGGTGGGTAGTCCATGGAGTAGTCATAGTAAATCTCCTGCGCAGAAGAAAAGCGTGGAGGCTCCGCATATCCACCGTGTTGATGCGAGGAACTTGCTGCATCGGATGATGAGTCGAGGTGCTCCTCGACCTCCGTGTCGTCTCTTGCATGTTGACCTCCTCTCTCTATGTGTGCATCTAGTGCACCCTCTGTGACCGACCAATCTCCCCTGGAATCAAGGTTAGACAAAACAGGCGCAGGCAATCTTACTAGTTTCTCAGTTTTCTTAGTTATTCTCCAAACTTTCTTATAAAATATCATCTTATAATACAGGTTACCCAAGTTGGAGGAGTCTGAAACAAATTCATGTTTAATCATAGAGGCTATGTCAAGTTTTTCTATGGGGAACGGAATATCAAAATGATGAGGTTCTACATTATGAAAAGCTAGTAAACGAGAGGCGATGAGACCTCCACAAATTCCACCTTTCTCGCGGTTAGTAGCAAGTCTATAAGCTATTAATGCCCCCAAATTATAAGACCTACTATTTTGCAGTGCTGCAGCTAGAAAAGCCAAATCCGGGATAGAAAGTTTACCACCAATCCTTTTAGCGAGAACGCACTTGGTAATAAAATAGGCAAAGTAGCGGATAGCCGGGAGCTGAATACTAGTGATTTTACCACTTTCACCTGAGAAACTCCTTCCATCGCAAATCATCTTGTAGAGATCCGAGAGTTCTTGCGGCGATCCCTTTATCTTCTCACATGATCCCCATTGCGGTACTCTAATTGCTGCACAAAAAGCACTAAATGGCAAGTTGACAGCTTTATTGTAAATTTTATACTGGACCGTGGGGTTAGATCGTGACCAATTGAACTTGAAGTCCTGCACAAAAGACATAGTTAATTTCACATATTGTCTTGGCTCTCCTTCAACAAAGTCACTCAGCCCTGCACGAGAAATTAGAGTTTGAACATCTTCAAATATCCCCGCGCTTCTCATGAAATCCGCGCACGGGTAGTAAGAGGGGTATACTCCGTCTTCACGATTGACCATCATAACTTGTTGGACTTCCAATTCTTGCCGGTTCAAGTGATATCTATTCCACTCCATTTTCTGAAATTTCAACAACCAATATAGAAATTTGATTTGGTGACAAATAATTGAGGAAAACTACCATAGGAACTTGTTAGAGTACTAATCATGCATCAAAACTAGTTTCTACCACTTAGAACAAGCATGCAAGCTCACTAAACATGTTACCTACAGCAGCAAAATATTCAAGATATACTCAACCAAACGAAATTCTACTTGGATGGGTGGAGGAGTCACATACCGAAAAGCAAATGTGCCAAATTTCAGACAGAAATCTGGGCTGAGCAAAGAGATCGAAAAATCTGGAGCTCTGGAGCAAAAATGCAAGTGAGAGGAACTTGGTGTTGATTTTTTTGGGAGAGAGAAGAGTCTGGGAGGAAGAGATGGCAAAGTGGGGCAGAGGGGGACCCACACCACATGGTGGCGCGGCCACCTCCTTGGCCGCGCCGGCCTGTGGTCTGGCGCCCTCTGGTGCCCCACAGGTCATCCTCTGGTGCTCCCAGGTGCCTCGTGGAAAAATAGGACCAACGGTATAATTTTTGTGAATTTTTGAAAACTTTGAAAAACGCACATTTCTGGGTATTTAGTTTATTATTACTGGCCAGGAAATTTTTTTTGAAATCTTCTTATAACTCAAGAACATTGCAAATTAAAAATGCTACAGCAACTAGAGCAAGTGGAGGAAAAAAGATATGTTGTTTACCTTTCTATGCATATAAAAAGTATCCGTTAACAAGGTTGATCAAGTCTTGTCACCAAATAAATTTTACATAGCATAAGAAGAAATAAACCTCAAATCAATCATGTTACCTTGAATTGTATTGATATGGATCCAATCACGAGAGTTTGATATTCTTCCTTAGGCTCATATATAGGACAATCAATAGTTCCCACTTTGATAGTTCTCACATTAGAAATAGTATTAACTCCACACGCTTTCTCGATCCTCTTGGGAAAATAAACGGTATGCTCCCTATCATCAACATTGAAAGTAACCTTTCCTTTGTTGCAATCAATAACAGCCCCTGCGGTGTTAAGAAAAGGTCTCCCAAGAATAATAGACATATTATCATCTTCAGGCATTTCCAACACAACAAAATCAGTTAATATCAAGCAGTTAGTAGTAACTTGAACAGGAATATTCTCACATATACCAACAGGAATAGCAGTAGATTTATCAGCCATTTGCAAAGATATATCAGTAGGTATCAACTTATCTAGATAAAGTCTCTTATAAAGAGAAAAAGGCATAACACTAACACCGGCTCCCAAGTCACATAGAGCAGTTTTAACATAATTATTCTTGATAGAACAAGGAATAGTAGGTATACCTGGGTCGCCCAACTTCTTTGGAATTTTGCCATTGAAAGAGTAATTAGCAAGCATAGTGGAAATTTCCTCATTGGGGATTTTCCTTTTGTTAGTAACAATATCTTTCATATACTTTGAATAAGGAGGCAATTTAATAGCATCAGTCAAAGGGATTTGCAAGAATAAAGGTTTCATCCAATCGCAAAATTTATTATAGTGTTCTTCTTCCTTTGATTTTAGTTTCTTAGCAGGAAAAGGCATTTGCTTTTGCACCCAAGGTTCTCTTTCATTACCATGTTTCTCAGCAATAAAGTCTTCTTTAGTGTACTTTTTATTTTTAGCATGCTTTTCAGGTTCTTCTTCAACCTCTTCTTTATCAGGAGTATCATTCTTAACATTATCATTATCATTATCATGTTCATTACCACTTTCAGTTTCAGCATCAGAAATAGAAATACTATTAGGATCATTAACAGGTTCAGAGGATTCTACAACATTTTTATGTTTCTTCTTCTTTTTCTTCCTAGAATGAGCACTAGGTTCAATGCGTTGAGAATCTTGTTCAATTCTTTTGGGATGCCCTTCAGGATATAGAGGATCCTGGGTAGAAACACCACCTCTAGTTGTTACTTCATAAGCATGTTTCTCTTTAGAATTATTCCCTAACAAGTCATTTTGCACTTTAGTGAGTTGATCAATTTGAGTTTGAATCATTTGAAAATGTTTAACAAGCATCTTAACATCATTGGAGGTTCTCTCCACAATATCATGCAATTCACTAATAGCTTGAGAATTTTCCATTAAATGATTCTCTACTCTCATATTAAAATTTTCTTGCTTAACAATATAATTATCAAACTCATCTAAGCATTGTGCAGGAGGCTTTGAATACGGAATATCTTCCCTAGTAAAGCGTTGAAGGGAGTTTACCTCAATCATAGACGAAGGGGGAATTATCTCACATATATCTTCAATAGGAGGTAGATTCTTCACATCTTCAGATTTAATACCTTTCTCCTTAAGAGACTTCTTGGCTTCCCTCATATCTTCATCATTCAATTTAATTAAACCCCTCTTCTTCAATATTGGAGTTGGAGTCGGTTCAGGCGTAGTCCAATCATCATGATTCCGGCTTATTTTAGCCAATAATTCTTCAGCGTCATCCGGAGTTCTTTTCCTGAAAACACAACCAGCACAACTATCCAGGTATGCCCTAGACTCAATGGTTAGTCCACTATAAAATATATCAAGTAAATCATGCTTTTCCAGATCATGCTCAGGCCGAGCTCTAATAAGAGAGCAGAATCTCGACCAAGCCTCAGGCAATTTCTCTTCATCTCCCTGATTAAAATTATAAATTCTCTGCAAAGCAATATGTTGAGCACTAGCAGGAAAGTATTTGCGGAAGAAAACATCAAGCAATTCTTTCGGACTTTTAATAGAATTAGGTGGCAAATTATTATACCAAGTTTTAGCGTCATCCTTTAATGAGAATGGAAATATTTTAGCAACAAAATAAGTACGCATCTTAACATCATCAGAAAACAAGCTACTAAGAGTAGATAACTCAGTCATGTGTTCAACAGCACTTTCTTTTTCAGTACCACGAAAGGGTGTTTTCTCAACAATAGCTATATGAGATAGATCAAGAGAAAAATCATAATCTTTATCCTTAATGTTTATGGGAGATGTGGCAAACTTAGGATCAGGAGACAGTTTATATCTAACGGCATGTTCTGCAAGCAACTTTTTAATTTTTCTTGCATCTGTAGTAGCATTGCATTTTTCAATAAAATCATCATTAAGCTCCACATAATCTTCCTCAGGATCATCACTAAAATAACCAAGTTCAGGTGAACTAACAGGTGTAGTAGCATTAGGAGTTTCAGTATTTTCAATTTGTCTAGACCTAGCAATTGTAGCATCTAGAAAAGATCCCAATGAACCACTATCATCAAACACAGCAGAAGCATTATCAATATTATGAGAGTGTTCAGATTCAGCAGATGTACCCACATGCGAAGCATGTGACGGTGAAACAAGTTTATCAATCACAGATGGTGAATCAAGTGCAGCGGAGGTATTCAGAATTGTACCTTTTCTTGTAGTGGATGGTAATATGGCGATCTTAGTATCGCGAGGTTTACCCATGATGGAGAATTTGCAGCGAACAATAATAATCCAAGTGAACTTCCAAATAAAGCTATGCTCCCCGGCAACGGCGCCAGAAAATAGTCTTGATGACCCACAAGTATAGGGGATCGCAACAGTCTTCGAGGGAAGTAAAACCCAATTTATTGATTCGACACAAGGGGAGACAAAGAACACTTGGAAGCCTTAACAGCGGAGTTGTCAATTCAGCTGCACCTGGAAACAGACTTGCTCGCAAGAGTTTATCAGTAGTAACAGTTTTATAGCAGTAGCAGTAGTGAAATAACAGCAGCAGAGTAACAAAGACAGCAGTAGTGATTATATTAAACAGCAGGATTAAAATACTGTAGGCACGGGGACGGATGACGGGCGTTGCATGGATGAGAGAAACTCATGTAACAATCATAGCAGGGCATTTGCAGATAATAATAAAACGGTGTCCAAGTACAAAGCAATCAATAGGCATGTGTTCCATATATAGTCGTGCGTGCTCGCAATGAGAAACTTGCACAACATCTTTTGTCCTACCAAATGGTGGCAGCCGGGCCTCAAGGGAAACTACTGGATATTAAGGTACTCCTTTTAATAAAGTACCGAGCAATGCATTAACACGCGGTGAACACATGTGATGCTCACATCGCTACCATTCCCTCCGGTTGTCCCGATTTCTGTCACTTCGGGGCCATTGGTTCCGGACAATGACATGTGTATACAACTTATAGGTAAGACCATAAACAATGATTATCTTCATGAAACAATAACATGTTCAGATCTGAGATCATGGCACTCGGGCCCTAGTGACAAGCATTAAGCATAACAAGTTGCAACAATATCATCAAAGTACCAATAACGGACACTAGGCACTATGCCCTAACAATCTTATGCTATTACATGACCAATCTCATCCAATCCCTACCATCCCCTTCGGCCTACAGCCGGCGAATTACTCACACATGGATTCTGGAAACATGGCTCGTTGATGTAGAGGCGTTGGCGGTGATGGCGGTGATGATCTCCTCCAATTCCCCGTCCGGCGGAGTGCCGGAACGGAGACTCGGCTCCCGCGACGGAGTTTCGCGATGTGGCGGCGTTCTGGAGGGTTTCTGGTGACTTCGACTTCTCTCCTGGTGTTTTTAGGTCGAGGCGAATAAGTAGTCCGAAGGAGGGCGTCGGAGGCCGGCCGAGGGGGCCACACCACAGGGCCGCGCGGGCCCCCCCTGGGCCGCGCTGCCCCATGGTGTGGGGCCCTCGGGCCTCCACTTCAATTGCCCTTCTGGCTCCGTTAGTTTCCTGGGAAAATAGGGCCTTCTGCATAAATTCCGAGGTTTTTCCCGAAAGTTGGATTTCTGCACAAAAACGAGACACCAGAGCAGTTCTGCTGAAAACAGCGTTAGTCCGTGTTAGTTGCATCCAAAATACACAAATTAGAGGCAAAACAATAGCAAAAGTGTTCGGGAAAGTAGATACGTTTTGGACGTATCAGTACCCACGGCTCCCAAGGTTGTGGTTGCCGATGTTAAGCTCCTGCATTTCCTTCCCCCACAACTTGCGATTCTTGGTTGCTTGTAGCTCTTCATTGGCCAGAAAAGCATCAAAGTCCGCCTGGGTGACATGCGGAAAGGCGGAGTGGACCTCTTCGAAACCTTTGCCCTCAGCAATCAGCTTCCGCACCATGTACTTATAGCTGCTGAGGTGTTTGGTGAACTTCAGGAGGGCTTGTGAGTTCACAATGTTGTTGGTTTGATGACTGGAGGCGTAGTCGCCTAGGAACTTGTATCGTGCGTGCAACCTCGCAATGAGCTGGGCTCGCAAAGGCGCTTTGCTCTCAGCTCGGAGGTCCGTCTCGTTGAGATTGACGACCTCTCGGAGGATACATGCCAGTTGGTTGCCGTACCCCTTGGCAACATCCTTAGGCTCCACCGGCAAACCACTGGCGGGGTCCACCTCTTTGACTGTGTCTCTGCCGGTGCCGACCGTGTTTTGGCGCCTTGCCTTCCGCGGCCTCTTGGCTCCACTTGTCCCGGTGCCACTACTCCCGGCGGCGCCGCTAGGATCGTCGCCGCTTGTCTCGCCGCCACCCCCGGCGGCGCCGGTTGCCTCATCGCCGCTAGGCTCGTAGGTACTACCCCCGGTGGCGGCGCTTGCCTCATTGCCGCTCGGCTCGTCGGCACTACCCCCAGCGGCATCCTCCATCTCATGGTCCTCGTCGCCGCCAACACCAGCGGCCTCGGCATCCTCCTCCGTCCTAAAGAAGTGCCTATTGTAGTGCTCCTCTAACTCTTCTTGAGACGACATGGTGGCTTGCACTAATAGAAGATGAAAAAGAGTTAGAATTCACGGAAAAATTCGGTATGACCTTTGCTAAAAATTGGTCATGCCGAGTGCTAGAATTGCCGGAACGGAAATGAATCGACATTCCGGCACTCAATAGCAACTCAATCCTATGTAAATGCAATTCACATATAGGAATTTTCTCCAATTACATAACTCAAAATGTAGCAGCAACAATAGTAGCAGAAACATCTTAACTCTCAAGTTACATAACTCAAAATGTAGCAGCAACAATAGTAGCAGCAGGCAGCAACAATAGTAGCAGAAACAATAGTAGCAGCAGCATTGCATGTACTACAACCAGTATAGTGAGCATTTTACATCCCTGGCATCCCTGGCAGCATTACTGCTTAATTACAACAGAAATACAGCCTTGGCTCTCCAGCTTATTCCCTGGAAGTCACGCTGTGCTAATCTTCCCAAAAGATGACCATTTTTTCTCAAGAACAGTAGCAGTAGCAGTAAAAGCATCTGACCTAAATGAACTAAATTTCAAACCAGAGAACAAAATCATTTTCTTTTCTTTTTTTAAACCAGAGAATAAATGCAGTTTGCAAACAGGGGCACCACAATTATATACCCCCACAGAGAAACCAAATACATTACTGCTAGCATTTGAAATCTAGTCAACAACTATCTCTGGTTCATGGGTGAAAAGTTGAGCTCTGCCAACAAGATTATCCATAATAGCAGTAGCACTTCCATTTCATTAGGCATTTAATTAAATTAAAACCCCAATTAAATGAACTAGTAGCATCTCCATTTCATTTCCACTATAAATTGAAGCAAACCAGAAGCAAACCAGAGACATTTGCAACCAGAGACATTTGCATCTGGTTCTACTTAATTCATAAATTCAGTAGCATGCATTTCATTTTCTTTTTTCAACAGCACTTGTTCTTTTTATGAACTAAACCTACTGCTAGCACTTGTTCTTTTTAAATTAAGTAAACCTACTGCTAGTGAACAGTAGCACTTAGCATTTGATAGCACTTACAGTAGCATAAAGTAGCTAGCTACTTCACTTGCATTTCATCTAAACCAACTAAACCAACATATATAAAGTTCATTTTCAACTTGATTGCTATATCATTTAAACCTACTGCATCATTTTACTTCATAGCAACAACATGTGTCATTTCTCATTTGTGAACACTTGACAGCATCTATTATTTTTCTCATTTGCTACTCTCTGGCTACATAATTAAAACAGTGCCAAACAGAGCTTGTACCCACTTATACAAAATACACTAGGTACCTTATCATTTTCATTTTGTTTTAAATGAACCAGATAAGGAATATAGCACCAATTTTCATTTTCTTTTTAATGAACCAGAGAAGCTCACATGTGTCATTTCTCATTTGTGGATTATCAGAAAGCTCCAATTATATTTTCTTTTATTGTTTACCTAAACATTACTGCTTAATTACAACAGAAATACACCCTTGGTCCTAAATCCTAAACCAGAGAACTAGCATCAACCATGCATAGCACCAATTTAAATCCATTTTAGCAAACCAGAGAGCAAAACCAGAGAGCATTCTTTTGGCAAGTTGAGCATGAGCATGAGCAGTAGCATTTCAAAACCATTTCAAAATCTTTATTTGCAACCAGTGAGCATCAACATGAGCATTCATTTCATTTCCATTTCCATTTTAAATAGTGAAGTAGCAATAGTGAACTAAACCAGAGAACTATTTTAAATGAACCAGTAGCATTTCCATTTCATTTACACTATAATAAAAAACCCCAACTCAATTTCTTTTTTCAACAGCACTTAGTATATAAAGCATTTTATTAAAGCATTTTATTTTTATTGCTAACATAATTTGACAGTAGCATGAGCATGAGCATGAGGTTTTTTCACAGTAGCATTTCACCATAACCATCATTTTCATTTTGTTTTAAATGAACCAGAGAATGAATTAAACACTAAAGTGCTCATTTCACCATTTTTTAAATGAACCAGAGAATGAAACCTACACTAAACCAGTAGCTACAACATTTTTTTTAAATTGCATTAGGTACATGCCCCATTTGCAAGCATCTAAGCATCAAATTCAATAGAAAAACCAATTTAGCAGTAGGTAAATGCCCCATTTTATTTTCATAATGCAAGCATTTGCAAGCATAGCACCAATTTTGCAAGCATTTGCAAGTATTTGCAAGCATTTGCAAGCATTTTATTTTCAAAATGCAAGCATTTGCAAGCATTTGCAGTAGCTAAATCAACCATAGCACCAATTTTTATTTCCAATTTTCTTACTGCAAAAAATCAGAGGCAAAGCACCAATTTTTATGAACTAAACCTACACTGGCAGAAATTCATTTTGTATATTAGCATTTCATTCTTGTTATTAGCATGAACCAGAGAATGCATTTCATTAGGCATTTAAATGAACCAGAGAATGCATTCTTGCTATATATGAACCCTAAACCAGGGCATCAAATTCCTATGAAATCTAAACCCACAGGACATCAAATTCAAAGAGGGGATCGAACCATGGCATCAAATTTGCTATGAACCAGGGCATCAAATTCAATTACCTATGAACCAGGGCATCAAATTCACTAAGGGGATCGAACCAGGGCATCAAATTCAAAGAATAGAGAGGGGATCGAAGAGGGAGGGGAAGAGGGAATGGGAGAGGGAAGCTTACCGTGGACGGGAAGTGGTAAGGGGACGGTGGCGCCGACTTCCCCGGCCTGCTCCTGTCGGCGATTGCTCCTGTCGGCGACGGTGGCCCGCGCGACACCTCCTCCTCTCGGCGACGGTGTCGACTGTTCGTCCTCTCGGCGGTGACGCCCTGATCCTCCTCGCGGCGGCGTTCTCTTCCTCGCGGCGGCGTTCTCCTCCTCTCGGCGGCACGGGGGCGGGTGCACGGCGCGGTTACTCGCTAGCTAGGGTTCGTGATGAGAATGGGGAAAGGGAGAAAGATAGCACGCGTGCGGCTAAGTCCGAAGTATAGCCGGACCCACCTTATTGCCGGCGCACCTCCTATTCGGTTCGCCGGGGACAACTATACCCCCGGCGAACCAAACATGTGGTGCACCGGCAATAAGGTGAGCCCAGCTATACCTGGGACTTGTCCCCCAACCTGGCTGGCCATTTCTTTTTATTCTTTTCTTTATTTCTTTTCACTTTCTTTTTATTCTTTTATTTTTATTCTTTTCTTTATTTCTTTTCACTTTCTTTTATGTTTCTTTTCTTTTCCCACAAATCCTATACTATTTTATTTCCTTCTCTTTTCAAGATAATAACCAAGCAATATGAGTTATGCATTACAAAAAATATGAGTTATATACATGCATGCATAAAATATTGACCAACACAATATTAATTATTCATACATAAAATATTGGCCATGACCATATGAGTAGTTATGAATTACACAAAATATGAGTTATAGATTGCAAATAAAGTTTTACATCATCGATTGAGAAGAGTGTTTCGCTTTCTTCTTGCTTTTCTTGCTCGTCGTTGAATAATTTAGCCCCGTGTCGTGACTTCTTCTTTTGAAGGGTCGACCTGACCTCGGTAGCGTGGTCCTGCTTCTTCTTGTGGTGTATGTTGTCTCTTCGTCCTCAGATTCTTCCATCATTGGGTCTCCGACTTGTCCTTCGAAGTCTTCCTCGTTGGCGACTCCATCCATTCCGACGATGGTCCTCTTGCCTCTCCTCACGATAACACGGCTAGGCCTGGATGGGTCGGTTATGAAGAAGCATTGGTGCACGTGTTCTGCCAGTACCCATGGCTCATTCTGCGCGGTGGCGTTCGTGGACTTTGATTTGTTGGCTTCGGGTAGAAACATGGTGGTGAAATACCGGTCTTCTTTTCTGACGCTCTTAGCCCATCTGATACGGAACATCGGCACTTTCTCCCCAGCGTAGTTAAGCTCCCAGATTTCCTCGATTCTTCCGTAGTATCTAGTCTTTACGTCACCCGTCCAGGAATCCATCGTTACCCCTGAGTTCTGGTAAACACTGTTCTTGTCTTTTTCTTCCGTGTAGAATGTGTACCCGTTGATATCGTACGCTTGGTAAGTCATGATGTTGGGCGCGGGGCCATGTGACAAGGCCAATACTAGTTTATCCTTGTCAGAATCCATTGGTGGGGGATTAGCATCAATGTGGTCTTTGAACCAGCGCGCGAAAGAGGAGTTGTGCTCTCTGTGTATTTCTGCTTCCGTCATCATCGGCTTGCCACTGTTTTCTATCATGGTTTTGTGCTGTTTCAACCAAGGATCGATCAAGTCAATGTGTTGTAGCGCTACTAAGTTGGCCCTGTCAAAGTCGGAAGTCCGACCAGACATGTGCACGTGCAGTTCCTTCCTTCCATTTTTGTGGCCTACTCCCTCGAACCTGCGGACGTGCTTGTTTTGAGGCAAACCAACAGGGTCCTCGATGTCTAGATAATTCGTGCAGAAAGAGATGCACTCTTCGGTGAGCCAGCCCTGGACGATGCTTCCATCCGGATGTGACCTGTTACGAACGTATCCTTTAATGACCCCATTCATTCTTTCAAACGGCATCATGTTGTGTAAGAATGCCGGCCCTAGACTGACGATATCATCCATGATATGGATCAACAGATGGACCATCACGTCAAAGAATGCAGGCGGGAAGTACATCTCCATCTCACATAGGATCACCACGATCTCTTCCTGGAGCCTTGCGAGTTTCTTCATGCTTATCGACTTCCGAGTTATGACGTCGAAGAAGTTACAGAGCCCAGTCAGCGTTGCACGGACATGGTCATCCATTATACCTCGGATTGCAACCGGAAGAATCTGCGTCATTATCACGTGACAGTCATGAGACTTCATGCCGCTGAAGTTTCGTTTCTTGGGGTCCATGTATCTGCTTATTAGCCCGGAGTAACCGAAGGGCACTCTGACTCCTAGAAGGCAATTGAAAAATTGATCGACCTCGGCCGGACTAAAAGTGAAGCAGGAGGGGGACAAGTAATAGTCGGCTGCTTAATCCTTTTGCGCTTCGACCGCCGTCCGCCTCCTCCTCCGATCGTCCCTCTTGGGCCGGCGGGATCTCGAAGCTCTTCCCTGATGCCCAAAACTTTCAGGTCGTGTCTTGCTTTCGGCCCATCTTTGGTCCGGTCCGGCATGTTGAGAAGAGTGCCAAGCAAGCTCTCGCACACGTTCTTTGTAATATGCATGACATCAAGGCAGTGAGGTGTATCGAGAATTTTCCAGTACGGCAAGTCCCAAAACACGGACCTCCTTTTCCATACACCAATGAGCGGCGTCGTTTCCTTTTTCTTCTTCTTCTCTCCAGGCTTTTGACGAATCTTTCCCGGCGCAGGGCACTCCTTCCAACCTTTCAGTAATGTATCGATCTCTTCGCCGCTCTTCTTACGTGGAGCTCCTCGGGGTTCATTTGTACCATCGAACAGATCTCCACGCTTTCTCCACGGGTCAGTCTTCTGTAGCCACCTTCGATGCCCCATGTAAACTGTTTTCGAAGAGCCGGGATCCTTACCAAGCTGCAAAAACATCGTCTCTTCCATGCACCTGACACATGCCTTGTGTCCATGGCACACCTGGCACGAAATGTAACCGTATCCGAGGTAGTCCTGCACCGTCGTGATCAACGCGGCTCTCAAAGGGAAATATTCTTCTGCGACGGCGTCCCATGTATCTACTCCTTCCTCCGCCCACAACGTTTCAAGCTCCTCCTTTAATAGTTCAAGATACATGTTGATATCGTTTCCTGGCTGTGTCGGCCCTTGAATTAGCATACTCATCTGTATGTACTTCCTCTTCATGCACAGCCAGGGCGGGAGGTTGTAGATCCATACAAACACGGGCCATGTGCTATGTGTGCTGCTCTGGTTTCCGAACGGATTGAATCCGTCCGTGCTCGCACCCAACCTGATGTTTCTGGGATCTGCCCCAAAACTTCCGAATTCATTGTCTAATGCTTTCCACTGGCTTGCATCCGAAGGGTGCGTCAGCACTGGGTGCTCAATCCGCTCTTTATCATTCAACACTGACTCCTTTCTTCTGCGTGCCAGCGCATGAGCTTTGCTTCCTTGCGGTCCGCGTAGAACCGTTGAAGCCGGGGGGCGAGCGGGAAGTACCACACAACTTTCCGAGGAGCTTTCTTCTTACCTTTCTTGTACCGTTCAGCTTCACACACAGGACATTTGGTCTTGTCCATGTGCTCCTTGCGATACATGATACAGTCGTTGATGCAGGCGTGATACTTTTCGTGGGGTAAGTCGAGAGGGCACGTGATTCTCTTGGCCTCGGCTAGACTACCAGGACACGTGTTCCCGGCAGGAAGGAGATCTTTCACGTATTCCAGGATGTCGTCGACGCTTGTGTCCGTCCATCCGTGTTTCGCCTTCATCTGCAGCACATCGAGAGCTACTCTCAAGCGAGACTCCCCCAACCCGCGACCTGAGTCGTACAACGGAGTATTCGAGTCTATCTCGAGTTGCTCAAGCTTTGATTTCCGCTTGGCGCCTTTCGTCTTTTCGAGAAGCAGATCTTGAAGATGAGGGTCCCGCACGACTGAAGCTAGCGGCACCTCTTCGTCGTCGTCAAGGTTATTGTCGTCGTCAAGGTTATCGTCCTGTGCGACAAGCTCTTCATCGTCATCAATATCATGATGCCCTCCTTCTTGCCGGCCATTATTACCACCTGCTGCCGTCGCCCCATTGACCTCCGCGCCATCATCACTCATCCATTGAGTGTGTCCATGCATGAAACCATTAGTGAGCAGGTGCCCCTGCAATTTGCCTGAATACGGGTCAAACCATTTCCCTCGTTTGCATCTCCGGCACGGACACAATACCTCCGTGCGGTTATTTTCATACATGTCGATGATCGCGTGTTTCAGATATCTCATCACGATGCTTTCACTCATCTCGATAACCATTATCGCCTGCATGGTAAGATTACATAATTGATTAGAACCATGCATCCGTCGGTAGTTTTCACGGAAAATTTCGGCATGACCTTCCTACACGGTAGGACATAGGAGCGCCAGAAATGTGCCGAAACGGAAACTTAAAGAATCAACATTTCGGCGCAACGTTGGCAACTCATTTTCAACGCCAACACACACAAGCACAAGCACAAACACAACATATATATATATGCCACACACGAGCTTTGCTTCAAATTAATGTCCAATATACGTTGATTTCATTCCTCAATTTGTTCATTAATCACCTATTGGTTTGATATACTCGTCAACAAGATCGAGACGTCGTGCCGCTACCACGGCGTATGGAAGCCGACTTTCTAGATCTAGATCTATATTGAGCGGTCAATGCGGGATAGTAGATCTAGATCTACATAGGGGGATGTGGGAGATGCATGTAGGAAGGGAAGATTTGGTAAAAAAATATGATTTTGTTTGGTCAAATTGGCTAAATTTGGGATAGAAATGGGCAAAAAATAGGTGGGTTGGGAGAAGGGTCGGGTTGTGTGGAGGAGTGTGGAGTGGTAGTGTAGTGGGGGTGGTTGTTGAGCAGAAATAACTGCCAGGTTACTGCCGGCGCACCAGGGCATGGGTGCGCTGGCAGCACATAGCCTTTTCGGCTATATCACCCCCGGGCCAGGCCCAAGAATCATTGCCGGCGCACCGGCCCAGGGGTGCGCCGGCACTAGCAACTTTTCCACCGGCGCACCACTGGGCCGGTGCGCCGGCAATGATTCTTGGGCCTGGCCCGAATCGGCCGGGGCCATGCCAGGAAATAGCGCCGGCGAGCCTGCTCCCCTGGTGCACCGGCAGAAGGCCCGCATCCCCGGCGCGGCTGAAAAGAGGTGCGCCGGCAACACTTGTCACCGGCGCACGTCCTTGGTGGTGCGCCGGTACCTACTGCCTCCAACTATAGCCTTTTTCCTAGTAGTGTGGTATCTCGCTTGCCCATATTTGATCAGCAAAACATAAATGCTCAGGCACCTCTGAAGTTCATAGAAAGACTAGAAGTAGTGATTGTCAAAGATAAAAGCATCAAAGTTATACCACAATCAATCATATTTTGAGACAAGCATATTATACTAAGAATGACAGTTGTGCTCTCAAGATAGTGCTCAAAGAAAGAATGGAGACACAACATAAAAGTAAAAGATTGACCCTTGACATGCGTACAGCACGCGACCGTTGGGAACCCCAAGTGGAAGGTGTGATGCGTACAGCAGTAAGTTTCCCTCAGTTAGAAACCAAGGTTTATCGAACCAGTAGGAGTCAAGAAGCACGTTGAAGGTTGATGGCGGCGAGATGTAGTGCGGCGCAACACCAGGGATTCCGGCGCCAACGTGGAACCTGCACAACACAAACCAAGTACTTTGCCCCAACGAAACAGTGAGGTTGTCAATCTCACCGGCTTGCTGTAACAAAGGATTAGATGTATAGTGTGGATGATGATTGTTTGCAGAAAACAGTAGAACAATTGCAGTAGATTGTATTTCAGATGTAAAGAATGGACCGGGGTCCACAGTTCACTAGTGGTGTCTCTCCCATAAGATAAATAGCATGTTGGGTGAACAAATTACAGTTGGGCAATTGACAAATAGAGAGGGCATGACCATGCACATACATGATATGATGAGTATTGTGAGATTTAATTGGGCATTACGACAAAGTACATAGACCGCTATCCAGCATGCATCTATGCCTAAAAAGTCCACCTTCAGGTTATCATCCGAACCCCTTCCAGTATTAAGTTGAAAACAACAGACAATTGCATTAAGTATGGTGCATAATGTAATCAATAACTACATCCTCGGACATAGCATCAATGTTTTATCCCTAGTGGCAACAGTACATCCATAACCTTAGAGGTTTCTGTCACTCCCCCAGATTCACGGAGACATGAACCCACTATCGAGCATAAATACTCCCTATTGGAGTTAAGAGTAAAAACTTGGCTAGAGCCTCTACTAATAATGAAGAGCATGCAAGATCATAAACAACACATAAGTAATAGATTGATAATCAACATAGCATAGTATTCTCTATTCATCAGATCCCAACAAACACAACATATAGCATTACAGATAGATGATCTTGATCATGTTAGGCAGCTCACAAAATCCGACAATGAAGCATAATGAGGAGAAGACAACCATCTAGCTACTGCTATGGACCCATAGTCCAGGGGTGAACTACTCACTCATCACTCCGGAGGCGACCATGGCGGTGTAGAGTCCTCCGGGAGATGAATCCCCTCTCCGGCAGGGTGCCGGAGGCGATCTCCTGAATCCCCCGAGATGGGATTGGCGGCGGCGGCGTCTCTGGAAGGTTTTCCGTATCGTGGCTCTCGGTACTGGGGGTTTCGTGACGAACGCTATTTGTAGGCGGAAGGGCAGGTCAAGGGGCGTCACGAGGGGCCCAGGAGACAGGCCGGCGCGGCCAAGGCTTGGGCCGCGCCGCCCTACCTTCTGGCCGCCTCGTGGCCCCACTTCGTTGACTCTTCGGTCTTCTGGAAGCTTCGTGTGAAAATAGGCCCCTGGGCGTTGATTTCGTCCAATTCCGAGAATATTTCCTTACTAGGATTTCTGAAACCAAAAACTGTAGAAAACAGCAACTGGCTCTTCGGCATCTTGTTAATAGGTTAGTTCCAGAAAATGCATAAATATGATGTAAAGTATGCATAAAACATGTAGATATCATCAATAATGTGGCATGGAACATAAGAAATTATCGATACGTCGGAGACGTATCAGCATCCCCAAGCTTAGTTTCTGCTCGTCCCGAGCAGGTAAACGATAACAAAAATAATTTCTGGAGTGACATGCCATCATAACCTTGATCATACTATTGTAAGCATATGTAATGAATGCAGCGATCAAAACAATGGTAATGACATGAGTAAACAACTGAATCATAAAGCAAAGACTTTTCATGAATAGTACTTCAAGACAAGCATCAATAAGTCTTGCATAAGAGTTAACTCATAAAGCAATAATTCAAAGTAGAGGTATTGAAGCAACACAAAGGAAGATGAAGTTTCAGCGGTTGCTTTCAACTTATAACATGTATATCTCATGGATATTGTCAATGCAAAGTAATATAACAAGTGCAATATGCAAGTATGTAGGAATCAATGCACAGTTCACACAAGTGTTTGCTTCTTGAGGTGGAGAGAGATAGGTGAACTGACTCAACATAAAAGTAAAAGAATAGTCCTTCAAAGAGGAAAGCATCGATTGCTATATTTGTGCTAGAGCTTTGATTTTGAAAACATAAAGAGAGCATAAAAGTAAAATTTTGAGAGGTGTTTGTTGTTGTCAACGAATGGTAGTGGGCACTCTAACCCCCTTGCCTGACAAACCTTCAAAGAGCGGCTCCCATTTTATTTTTATTTTTGTGTGGCACTCCTTCCAACCTTTCTTTCACAAACCATGGCTAACCGAATCCTTCGGGTGCCTGCCAACAATCTCATACCATGAAGGAGTGCCTTTTTATTTTAGTTTTATTATGATGACAGTCCTCCCCACCTTTGCTTTCTCAAGCCATGGCTAACCGAATCCTTCGGGTGTCGTCCAACAATCACATACCATGGAGGAGTGTCTATTTTTATTAATTAATTTGGGACTGGGAATCCCATTGCCAGCTCTTTTTGCAAAATTATTGGATAAGCGGATGAAGACACTAGTCCCTTGGTGAAAGTTGCCCAACAAGATTGACAGATAAACACCACATACTTCCTCATGAGCTATAAAACATTGACACAAATCAGAGGTAATAAATTTTGAATTGTTTAAAGGTAGCACTCAAGCAATTTACTTTGGAATGGCGGAGAAATACCATGTAGTAGGTAGGTATGGTGGACACAAATGGCATAGTGGTTGGCTCAAGTATTTGGATGCATGAGAAGTATTCTCTCTCGATACAAGGTTTAGGCTAGCAAGGTTTATTTGAAACAAACACAAGGATGAAGCGGTGCAGCAAAACTCACATAAAAGACATATTGTAAACATTATAAGACTCTACACCGTCTTCCTTGTTGTTCAAACTCAATACTAGAAATTATCTAGACTTTAGAGAGACCAAATATGCAAACCAAATTTTAGCATGCTCTATGTATTTCTTCATTAATGGGTGCAAAGTATATGATGCAAGAGCTTAATCATGATCACAACAATTGCCAAGTATCACATTATCCAAGACATTTTAGCAAATTACTACATGTATCATTTTCCAATTCCAACCACATAACAATTTAACGAAGAAGAAACTTCGCCATGAATACTATGAGTAAAGCCTAAGGACATATTTGTCCATATGCAACAGCGGAGCGTGTCTCTCTCCCACACAAAGAATGCTAGGATCCATTTTATTCAAACAAAACAAAAACAAAAACAAACCGACGCTCCAAGCAAAGCACATAAGATGTGACGGAATAAAAATATAGTTTCAGGGGAGGAACCTGATAATGTTGTCGATGAAGAAGGGGATGCCTTGGGAATACCCAAGCTTAGACGCTTGAGTCTTCTTGATGTATGCAGGGGTGAACCACCGGGGCATCCCCAAGCTTAGAGCTTTCACTCTCCTTGATCATGTTGTATCATCTCCCTCTCTTGATCCTTGAAAACTTCCTCCACACCAAACTCAAAACAACTCATTAGAGAGTTAGTGCACAATCAAAATATACATGTTCAGAGGTGACATAATCATTCTTAACACTTCTGGACATTGCACAAAGCTACTGAAAGTCAATGGAATCGAAAACTCCATCGAACATATCAAAACAGGCAATGCGAAATAAAAGGCAGAATCTGTGAAAACAGAACAGTTCGTAAAGACGAATTTTATTGAGGCACCAGACTTGCTCAAATGAAAATGCTCAAATTGAATGAAAGTTGCGTACATATCTGAGGATCACTCACGTAAATTTGCATAATTTTATGAGTTACCTACAGAGAATTTTTCCCAGATTCGTGACAGCAAAGAAATCTGTTTCTGCGCAGTAATCCAAATCTAGTATGAACCTTACTATCAACGACTTTACTTGGTGATACGTCTCCGACGTATCGATAATTTCTTATGTTCCATACCACATTATTGATGATATCTACATGTTTTATGCATACTTTATATCATATTTATGCATTTTCTGGAACTAACCTATTAACAAGATGCCGAAGAGCCAGTTGCTGTTTTCTACTGTTTTTGGTTTCAGAAATCCTAGTAAGGAAATATTCTCGGAATTGGACGAAATCAACGCCCAGGGGCCTATTTTCACACGAAGCTTCCAGAAGACCGAAGAGTCAACGAAGTGGGGCCACGAGGCGGCCAGAAGGTAGGGCGGCGCGGCCCAAGCCCTGGCCGCGCCACCCTGTCTCCTGGGCCCCTCGTGTGGCCCCCTGACCTGCCCTTCCGCCTACAAATAGCCTTCGTCCCGAAACCCCCAGTACCGAGAGCCACGATACGGAAAACCTTCCAGCGACGCCGCCGCCGCCAATCCCATCTCGGGGGATTCAGGAGATCGCCTCCGGCACCCTGCCGGAGAGGGGATTCATCTCCCAGAGGACACTACACCGCCATGGTCGCCTCCGGGGTGATGAGTGAGTAGTTCACCCCTGGACTATGGGTCCATAGTAGTAGCTAGATGGTTGTCTTCTCCTCATTATGCTTCATTGTCGGATCTTGTGAGCTGCCTAACATGATCAAGATCATCTATCTGTAATGCTATATGTTGTGTTTGTTGGGATCCGATGAATAGAGAATACTATGCTATGTTGATTATCAATCTATTACCTATGTGTTGTTTATGATCTTGCATGCTCTCCGTTATTAGTAGAGGCTCTGGCCAAGTTTTTACTCTTAACTCCAAGAGGGAGTATTTATGCTCGATAGTGGGTTCATGTCTCCGTGAATCTGGGGGAGTGACAGAAACCTCTAAGGTTATGGATGTACTGTTGCCACTAGGGATAAAACATTGATGCTATGTCCGAGGATGTAGTTATTGATTACATTACGCACCATACTTAATGCAATTGTCTGTTGTTTTCAACTTAATACTGGAAGGGGTTTGGATGATAACCTGAAGGTGGACTTTTTAGGCATAGATGCATGCTGGATAGCGGTCTATGTACTTTGTCGTAATGCCCAATTAAATCTCACAATACTCATCATATCATGTATGTGCATGGTCATGCCCTCTCTATTTGTCAATTGCCCAACTGTAATTTGTTCACCCAACATGCTATTTATCTTATGGGAGAGACACCACTAGTGAACTGTGGACCCCGGTCCATTCTTTACATCTGAAATACAATCCCATCGCAATTGTTCTACTGTTTTCTGCAAACAATCATCATCCACACTATACATCTAATCCTTTGTTACAGCAAGCCGGTGAGATTGACAACCTCACTGTTTCGTTGGGGCAAAGTACTTGGTTTGTGTTGTGCAGGTTCCACGTTGGCGCCGGAATCCCTGGTGTTGCGCCGCACTACATATCGCCGCCATCAACCTTCAACGTGCTTCTTGACTCCTACTGGTTCGATAAACCTTGGTTTCTAACTGAGGGAAACTTACTGCTATACGCATCACACCTTCCACTTGGGGTTCCCAACGGTCGCGTGTTGTACGCGTGTCAAGCTAAATCTCTGGCGCCGTTGCCGGGGAGATCAAGACACGCTGCAAGGGGAGCCTCCACATCCCAATCTCTTTACTTTGTTTTTGTCTTGCTTTATTTTATTTACTACTTTGTTAGCTGCACTAAATCAAAATACAAAAAAATTAGTTGCTAGTTTTACTTTATTTGCTATCTTGTTTGCTATATCAAAAACACAAAAAATTAGTTACTTGCATTTACTTTATCTAGTTTGCTTTATTTACTGTTGCTAAAATGGGTACTCCTGAAAATACTAAGTTGTGTGACTTCACAGCCACAAATAATAATGATTTCTTATACACACCTATTGCTCCACCTGCTACTACAGCAGAATTCTTTGAAATTAAACCTGCTTTACTGAATCTTGTTATGCGAGAGCAATTTTCTGGTGTTAGTTCTGATGATGCTGCTGCCCATCTTAATAATTTTGTTGAACTTTGTGAAATGCAAAAGTATAAAGATGTAGATGGTGACATTATAAAATTAAAATTGTTCCCTTTCTCATTAAGAGGAAGAGCTAAAGATTGGTTGCTATCTCTGCCTAAGAATAGTATTGATTCATGGACTAAATGCAAGGATGCTTTTATTGGTAGATATTATCCCCCTGCTAAAATTATATCTTTGAGGAGTAGCATAATGAATTTTAAACAATTGGATACTGAGCATGTTGCACAAGCATGGGAAAGAATGAAATCTTTGGTTAAAAATTGCCCAACCCATGGACTGACTACTTGGATGATCATCCAAACCTTTTATGCATGACTGAATTTTTCTTCGCGGAACCTATTGGATTCAGCTGCTGGAGGTACCTTTATGTCCATCACTCTTGGTGAAGCAACAAAGTTTCTTGATAATATGATGATTAATTACTCTGAATGGCACACGGAAAGAGCTCCACAAGGTAAGAAGGTAAATTCTGTCGAAGAAACCTCTTCCTTGAGTGATAAGATTGATGCTATTATGACTATGCTTGTGAATGGTAGGACTAATGTTGATCCTAATAATGTTCCGTTAGCATCATTGGTTGCTCAAAAAGAACATGTTGATGTGAATTTTATTAAAAATAACAATTATAATAATTCTAGGCCATATCCTGCTAATGGTAACTCTTATGGTAGATATGCTTCACCTAATGAGGAAAAGATGTTAGAAATTGAAAGATCCACCAAGAACTTTATGCAATCACAATATGAGCAAAATAAATTGTTTACTAAAACTATGAATGAGCAATCTACCTTGTTGAAGAATATAGGAAATCAACTTGAAAATCTGAATATGGAGATCTCTGGGTTGCAAACTAAACTTGCAAATGCTGAAAACCGAATCTCATACATGTCTACGTCACAATCTTCTTTAATTAATAAAATGGCTGCTAAACCCGAGGATATAGATAATAAAATTGTTACTACAGCAAATGCCATCCAAGTTAGAATTAATGAGAATATAAGATTGATGGCCGAATTGCGTGCTAGGTGGGAAAGAGAAGAAAATGAAAAAGAAGATAATATAGCTAAAGTTTGGACTATTACCACCACTAGCAATGCTAATGCTACACATGTTGCTGCACCTCCTACTAATAATGGTAAAAGAATTTGTGTTGGCAATGTTTCCACTTCTAATGCAAAGCGCGAAAAACTGCTCAAATCGCTAAAAGCTGAAATCGCTCGTGATAAAACTGCTGAATTTTTTTCCAACATTGGGGATGATGATCCCATTGCTTTAGATTATAATGGTTTAAATTTTGATGATTGCCACATCTCTAAAGTTATAAAGTTCTTACAAAAACTTGCTAAGAGTCCTAATGCTAGTGCTATAAACTTGGCTTTCACAAAACATATTACAAATGCTCTCATAAAAGCTAGAGAAGAGAAACTAGAACGCGAAGCTTCTATTCCTAGGAAGCTAGAGGATGGTTGGGAGCCCATCATTAAGATGAAGGTCAATGACTTTGATTGTAATGCTTTATGTGATCTTGGTGCAAGTATTTCTGTTATGCCTAAGAAAATTTATAATATGCTTAACTTGCCACCATTGAAAAATTGTTATTTGGATGTTAATCTTGCTGATAACTCTACAAAGAAACCTTTGGGGAGAGTTGATAATGTTCGCATTACCGTTAACAATAACCTTGTCCCCGTTGATTTTGTTATCTTGGATATTGAATGCAATGCATCTTGTCCCATCATATTGGGACGACCTTTTCTTCGAACTGTTGGTGCTATCATTGATATGAAGGAAGGTAGTATTAAATATCAATTTCCTCTCAAGAAAGGTATGGAACACTTACCTAGAAAGAGAATGAAGTTACCTTTTGATTCTATCATTAGAACAAATTATGATGTTGACACATCGTCTCTTGATAATACTTGATATACACTTTCTGCGCCTAGCTGAAAGGCGTTAAAGAAAAGCGCTTAAGGGAGACAACCCATGTTTTTACTACAGTACCTTTGTTTTTATTTTGTGTCTTGGAAGTTGTTTACTACTGTAGCAACCTCTCCTTATCTTAGTTTTGTGCTTTGTTGTGCCAAGTAAAGTCGTTGATAGTAAGGTTCATGCTAGATTTGGATTACTGCGCAGAAACAGATTTCTTTGCTGTCACGAATCTGGGCAAAATTCTCTGTAGGTAACTCAGAAAATTATGCCAATTTACGTGAGTGATCCTCAGATATGTACGCAACTTTCATTAAATTTGAGCATTTTCATTTGAGCAAGTCTGGTGCCTCAATAAAATTCGTCTTTACGAACTGTTCTGTTTTGACAGATTCTGCCTTTTATTTCGCATTGCCTGTTTTGCTATGTGGGATGGATTTCTTTGTTCCATTAACTTCTAGTAGCTTTAGGCAATGTCCAGAAGTGTTAAGAATGATTGTGTCACCTCTGAACATGTGAGTTTTTGATTAATGCACTAACCCTCTAATGAGTTTGTTTCGAGTTTGGTGTGGAGGAAGTTTTCAAGGATCAAGAGAGGAGGATGATATAATATGATCAAGAAGAGTGAAAGCTCTAAGCTTGGGGATGCCCCGGTGGTTCACCCCTGCATATATCAAGAAGACTCAAGCGTCTAAGCTTGGGGATGCCCAAGGCATCCCCTTCTTCATCGACAACATTATCAGGTTCCTCCCCTGAAACTATATTTTTATTCCATCACATCTTATGTGCTTTGCTTGGAGCGTCGGTTTGTTTTTGTTTTTGATTTGTTTGAATAAAATGGATCCTAGCATTCTTTGTGTGGGAGAGAGACACGCTCCGCTGTTGCATATGGACAAATATGTCCTTAGGCTTTACTCATAGTATTCATGGCGAAAGTTTCTTCTTCGTTAAATTGTTGTATGGTTGGAAACGGGAAATGTTGCATGTGGTAGTGTATAATAAAATACTTGTAGAACATTGAGCTTTGATAACTTGATTCTTTGCAAAATGTTTTGAGGTATTTAGATGGTAAGGCTTGCTGGATAAATAAGTTAAAATTAGTAGTGGATTGTTGTCTTTAAGCTTGTGCCGTACTACAAATTCTATTTAAATAGTTGAAGGCGTAGTTGGACTTGATAGCTTTCCATGTCTGAGAGTTCATCGTAATAACTAAGTTGTGCTGAAGGTCGAGGGAGCTAGCGGGGTACTTGTGCCACCGTGAACGGCCCTCCTTGGAGTAAATTTTAATCATGCTCTTAATGATGAACCTGCTAGTTGTTTGCAATAAGCTTGTGAGTTCTTTTTGACTAATGTTAAGCTACGATTTTTGGCACTTCCACCATCCAAATTTGCTAGCCTCTTTGGTACCGTGCATTGCCTTTTGCTCACATTGAGAATTGTGCATACTTCGCCGGTACATCCAAACCCGTGGGAGAACTTTCTCTTGTTCTCCTACACATAAGCCCATACATCTCCTCAAAACAGCCACCATACCTACCTACCACAGCATTTCCATAGCTGTTCCGAGATATATTGCCATGCAACATCCATTTTTACATTACATGCCATGTTGTCATTTATTATTTATATATTGCTTTGCATGATCATATACAGCTGATGTGTGGTTTACCCATGTTACGCTAGATCATTGCACATCCTGCTACACTGGCAGAGGCATACAGTTTCATACATCATGTTTCATTCATTATGAGTTATTTGTACCAAAAAGTGTGTTGTCATATTAGGATGTTGCCCCTAAAAATGAAAAGAGCCGTGGAGGCCATCAAAAAGAAAGAAAAAAAGAGAAAGAAAAAAAAATGAAAAAAGGAAAAAAAGAAAAAAAAGGAAAAAAGAGAATAAAAAAAGGGGCAGCATTACTATCTTTTATCCACACTTGTGCTCATGTTTTAGCACCCGCATTATTCATAGTCATCATTTGTGCTCATGTTTAGCACCTACATTCATATGAGAGAGTTTTCATGTTTTACTAGTATAACTATGTGGGGAATTTACACTATAGAACTTGGGTTGTATATTCCAATGATGAGCCTCCTCAAAAGTGCTCTAGGTCTTCGTGAGCAACCAAGTTGGATGCACCCCCACTAGTTCCATTGGAGAGCTTTCATACACATATAGCTCTATGTGCATCCGTTGCATGGCAATCACTACTCCTTGCATAGCTTCGGTCATAAGGCTTCCTCTTGTCTAATGGTCATTTACAGCTTTGCAAGCCTTTCTTCCATTTGGCCTTCCAAACACCTATTAACGTTCTTTATGCCATAACATCCTGGTGCTAATACCAAATGCTTGCGCTCACCGGTTGAGTAGACTTCGAAACAGTTGATTCATGACGTTCATGTTTATGTTTACTTGACTGAATCCTTCTTATGTTGTGAAAATTTACTTGATGCTTGGAATGAAGGATAGAACTTCTATGCTGAATACTTAATACATCTTTAATGAACTTTGTACGGTTGCATGTCTTTAAAGCAATAGTTCATGAAAACTTCTAGCTTGTCTAACTCTTGCATTATCATCTCTTATATCAATATAGATACTTGCTTTGAATGATTTGATCTCAGCTCATATGCTTTACAATAGTATGATCAAGGTTATGATGGCATGTCACTCCAGAAATTATCTTTGTTATCGTTTACCTGCTCGGGACGAGCAGAAACTAAGCTTGGGGATGCTGATACGTCTCCGACGTATCGATAATTTCTTATGTTCCATGCCACATTATTGATGATATCTACATGTTTTATGCATACTTTACATCATATTTATGCATTTTTTGGAACTAACCTATTAACAAGATGCCGAAGAGCCAGTTGCTGTTTTCTACTGTTTTTGGTTTCAGAAATCCTAGTAAGGAAATATTCTCGGAATTGGACGAAATCAACGCCCAAGGGCCTATTTTCATACGAAGCTTCCAGAAGACCGAAGAGTCAACGAAGTGGGGCCACGAGGCGGCCAGAAGGTAGGGCGGCGCGGCCCAAGCCCTGGCCGCGCCACCCTGTCTCCTGGGCCCCTCGTGTGCCCCCCTGACCTGCCCTTCCGCCTACAAATAGCCTTCATCGCGAAACCCCCAGTACCGAGAGCCACGATACGGAAAACCTTCCAGAGACGCCGCCGCCGCCAATCCCATCTCGGGGGATTCAGGAGATCGCCTCCGGCACCCTGCCGGAGAGGGGATTCATCTCCCGGAGGACTCTACACCGCCATGGTCGCCTCCGGAGTGATGAGTGAGTAGTTCACCCCTGGACTATGGGTCCATAGCAGTAGCTAGATGGTTGTCTTCTCCTCATTATGCTTCATTGTCGGATCTTGTGAGCTGCCTAACATGATCAAGATCATCTATCTGTAATGCTATATGTTGTGTTTGTTGGGATCCGATGAATAGAGAATACTATGCTATGTTGATTATCAATCTATTACCTATGTGTTGTTTATGATCTTGCATGCTCTCCGTTATTAGTAGAGGCTCTGGCCAAGTTTTTACTCTTAACTCCAAGAGGGAGTATTTATGCTCGATAGTGGGTTCATGTCTCCGTGAATCTGGGGGAGTGACAGAAACCTCTAAGGTTATGGATGTACTGTTGCCACTAGGGATAAAACATTGATGCTATGTCCGAGGATGTAGTTATTGATTACATTACGCACCATACTTAATGCAATTGTCTGTTGTTTTCAACTTAATGTTTGGAAGGGGTTCGGATGATAACCTGAAGGTGGACTTTTTAGGCATAGATGCATGCTGGATAGCGGTCTATGTACTTTGTCGTAATGCCCAATTAAATCTCACAATACTCATCATATCATGTATGTGCATGGTCATGCCCTCTCTATTTGTCAATTGCCCAACTGTAATTTGTTCACCCAACATGCTATTTATCTTATGGGAGAGACACCTCTAGTGAACTGTGGACCCCGGTCCATTCTTTACATCTAAAATACAATCTACTGCAATACTTGTTCTACTGTTTTCTGCAAACAATCATCATCCACACTATACATCTAATCCTTTGTTACAGCAAGCCGGTGAGATTGACAACCTCACTGTTTCGTTGGGGCAAAGTACTTGGTTTGTGTTGTGCAGGTTCCACGTTGGCGCCGGAATCCCTGGTGTTGCGCCGCACTACATCTCGCCGCCATCAACCTTCAACGTGCTTCTTGACTCCTACTGGTTCGATAAACCTTGGTTTCTAACTGAGGGAAACTTACTGCTATACGCATCACACCTTCCACTTGGGGTTTCCAACGGTCGCGTGCTGTACGCGTGTCACTTGGCACAACAAAGCACAAAACTAAGATAAGGAGAGGTTGCTACAGTAGTAAACAACTTCCAAGACTCAAAAATAAAACAAAGTACTGTAGTAAAAACATGGGTTGTCTCCCATAAGCGCTTTTCTTTAACGCCTTTCAGCTAGGCGCAGAAAGTGTATATCAAGTATTATCAAGAGACGAAGTGTCAACATCATAATTTGTTCTAATAATAGAATCAAAAGGTAACTTCATTCTCTTTCTAGGGAAGTGTTCCATACCTTTCTTGAGAGAAAATTGATATTTAATATTACCTTCCTTCATATCAATGATAGCACCAACAGTTCGAAGAAAAGGTCTTCCCAATATGATGGGACAAGATGCATTGTATTCAATATCCAAGACAACAAAATCAACGGGGACAAGGTTATTGTTAACAGTAATGCGAACATTATCAACTCTCCCCAAAGGTTTCTTTGTAGAGTTATCAGCAAGATTAACATCCAAATAACAATTTTTCAATGGTGGCAAGTTAAGCATATTATAAATTTTCTTAGGCATAACAGAAATACTTGCACCAAGATCACATAAAGCATTACAATCAAAGTCATTGACCTTCATCTTAATGATGGGCTCCCAACCATCCTCTAGCTTCCTAGGAATAGAAGCTTCGCGTTCTAGTTTCTCTTCTCTAGCTTTTATGAGAGCATTTGTAATATGTTTTGTGAAAGCCAAGTTTATAGCACTAGCATTAGGACTCTTAGCAAGTTTTTGTAAGAACTTTATAACTTCAGAGATGTGGCAATCATCAAGATTCAAACCATTATAATCTAAAGCAATGGGATCATCATCCCCAATGTTGGAAAAAATTCAGTAGTTTTATCACAGGCAGTTTCAGCAGTTTCAGCAGTTTCAGGCAGTTTTTCACGCTTTGCATTTGAAGTGGAAACATTGCTAACACCAATTCTTTTACCATTATTAGTAGGAGGTGCAGCAACATGTGTAGCATTAGCATTGCTAGTGGTGGTAATATTCCAAACTTTAGCTATATTATCTTCTTTTTCATTTTCTTCTCTTTCCCACCTAGTATGCAATTCGGCCATCAATCTTATATTCTCATTAATTCTAACTTGGATGGCATTTGCTGTAGTAACAATTTTATTATTATGATTTTCATTAGGCATAACTTTCGATTTCAAAAGATCAACATCAGCAGCAAGACTATCGACTTTAGAAGCAAGTATATCAATTTTCCCAAGCTTTTCTTCAACAGATTTGTTAAAAGAAGTTTGTGTACTAATAAATTCTTTAAGCATGGCTTCAAGTCCAGGGGGTGTGTTCCTATTGTTGTTGTAAGAATTCCCATAAGAATTACCATAGCCGTTGCCATTATTATAAGGATATGGCCTATAGTTGTTACTAGAATTGTTCCGGTAAGCATTGTTGTTGAAATTATTATTTTTAATGTAGTTTACATCAACATGTTCTTCTTGAGCAACCAATGAAGCTAACGGAACATTATTAGGATCAACATTAGTCCTATCATTCACAAGCATAGACATAATAGCATCAATCTTATCACTCAAGGAAGAGGTTTCTTCGACAGAATTTACCTTCTTACCATGTGGAGCTCTTTCCGTGTGCCATTCAGAGTAATTAATCATCATATTATCAAGAAGCTTTGTTGCTTCACCAAGAGTGATGGACATAAAGGTACCTCCAGCAGCTGAATCCAATAGGTTCCGCGAAGAGAAATTCAGTCCTGCATAAAAGGTTTGGATGATCATCCAAGTAGTAAGTCCATGGGTTGGGCAATTTTTAACCAAAGATTTCATTCTTTCCCATGCTTGTGCAACATGCTCAGTATCCAATTGTTTAAAGTTCATTATGCTACTCCTCAAAGATATAATTTTAGCAGGGGGATAATATCTACCAATAAAAGCATCCTTGCATTTAGTCCACGAATCAATACTATTCTTAGGCAGAGATAGCAACCAATCTTTAGCTCTTCCTCTTAATGAGAAAGGGAACAATTTTAATTTTATAATGTCACCATATACATCTTTATAATTTTGCATTTCACATAATTCAACAAAATTATTGAGATGGGCAGCAGCATCATCAGAACTAACACCAGAAAATTGCTCTCGCATAACAAGATTCAGTAAAGCAGGTTAATTTCAAAGAATTCTGCTGTAGTAGCAGGTGGAGCAATAGGTGTGCATAAGAAATCATTATTATTTGTGGTTGTGAAGTCACACAACTTAGTATTTTCAGGAGTACCCATTTTAGCAATAGTAAATAAAGCAAACTAGATAAAGTAAATGCAAGTAACTAATTATTTGTGTGTTTTTGATATAGCAAACAAGATAGCAAATAAAGTAAAACTAGCAACTATTTTTTTTGTATTTTGATTTAGTGCAGCTAACAAAGTAGTAAATAAAATAAAGCAAGACAAAAACAAAGTAAAGAGATTGGGATGTGGAGACTCCCCTTGCAGCGTGTCTTGATCTCCCCGGCAACGGCGCCAGAAATTTACTTGCTGGCGTGTAGTTGACGCGGGAGTTAGAAATCTTTGTGGTGTAACTTTTCTTCAAGTCCCCGGCAACGGCGCCAGAAATTTAGCTTGACACGCGTACATCACGCGACCGTTGGGAACCCCAAGTGGAAGGTGTGATGCGTACAGCAGTAAGTTTCCCTCAGTTAGAAACCAAGGTTTATCGAACCAGTAGGAGTCAAGAAGCACGTTGAAGGTTGATGGCGGCGAGATGTAGTGCGGCGCAACACCAGGGATTTCGGCGCCAACGTGGAACCTGCACAACACAAACCAAGTACTTTGCCCCAACGAAACAGTGAGGTTGTCAATCTCACCGGCTTGCTGTAACAAAGGATTAGACATATAGTGTGGATGATGATTGTTTGCAGAAAATAGTAGAACAATTGCAGTAGATTGTATTTCAGATGTAAAGAATGGACCGGGGTCCACAGTTCACTAGTGGTGTCTCTCCCATAAGATAAATAGCATGTTGGGTGAACAAATTACAGTTGGGCAATTGACAAATAGAGAGGGCATGACCATGCACATACATGATATGATGAGTATTGTGAGATTTAATTGGGCATTACGACAAAGTACATAGACCGCTATCCAGCATGCATCTATGCCTAAAAAGTCCACCTTCAGGTTATCATCCGAACCCCTTCCAGTATTAAGTTGAAAACAACAGACAATTGCATTAAGTATAGTGCGTAATGTAATCAATAACTACATCCTCGGACATAGCATCAATGTTTTATCCCTAGTGGCAACAGTACATCCATAACCTTAGAGGTTTCTGTCACTCCCCCAGATTCACGGAGACATGAACCCACTATCGAGCATAAATACTCCCTCTTGGAGTTAAGAGTAAAAACTTGGCCAGAGCCTCTACTAATAACGGAGAGCATGCAAGATCATAAACAACACATAAGTAATAGATTGATAATCAACATAGCATAGTATTCTCTATTCATCGGATCCCAACAAACACAACATATAGCATTACAGATAGATGATCTTGATCATGTTAGGCAGCTCACAAGATCCGACAATGAAGCATAATGAGGAGAAGACAACCATCTAGCTACTGCTATGGACCCATAGTCCAGGGGTGAACTACTCAGTCATCACTCCGGAGGCGACCATGGCGGTGTAGAGTCCTCCAGGAGATGAATCCCCTCTCCGGCAGGGTGCCGGAGGCGATCTCCTGAATCCCCCGAGATGGGATTGGCGGCGGCGGCGTCTCTGGAAGGTTTTCCGTATCGTGGCTCTCGGTACTGGGGGTTTCGCGACGAAAGCTATTTGTAGGCGGAAGGGCAGGTCAAGGGGCGTCATGAGGGGCCCAGGAGACAGGCCGGCGCGGCCAAGGCTTGGGCCGCGCCGCCCTACCTTCTGGCCGCCTCGTGGCCCCACTTCGTTTACTCTTCGGTCTTCCGGAAGCTTCGTGTGAAAATAGGCCCCTGGGCGTTGATTTCGTCCAATTCCGAGAATATTTCCTTACTAGGATTTCTGAAACCAAAAACAGTAGAAAACAGCAACTGGCTCTTCGGCATCTTGTTAATAGGTTAGTTCCAGAAAATGCATAAATATGATGTAAAGTATGCATAAAACATGTAGATATCATCAATAATGTGGCATGGAACATAAGAAGTTATCGATACGTCGGAGACGTATCAACCCTTCGCAGAGGGAAGCAGGGATTAACATGCGCTAGAGCTTTTCATTTTTAAAACAAGAGTAAAATTATTTTGAGAGGTGTTTGTTGTTGTCAACGAATGGTAATGGGTACACCAACTACCTCGCCAACCGGACTTCCAAGAGCGGCTCCCATGAATTATTTTTATGTTTATGTGGCACTCCTTCCGACCTTTCTTTCACAAACCATGGCTAACCGAATCCTCGGGTGCCTACCAACAATCTCATACCCTGAAGGAGTGCCTTTTTATTTTAGTTTTATTATGATGACACTCCCCCCAACCTTTGCTTACAAAAGCCATGGCTAACCGAATCTTCGGGTGCCGTCCAACAATCACATACCATGGAGGAGTGTCTATTTAGGTTAATTAATTTGGGATTGGGAATCCCATTGCCAGCTCTTTTTGCAAAATTATCGGATAAGCGGATGTGCCACTAGTCCATAATGAAAGTCCGTCAAGAGTAAATGACAAGGTTGAAAGTTAAACACCACATACTTCCTCATGAGCTATGACACATTAACACAAATTGAGAAGCATTTTGAAGGTTTTAAAGGTAGCGCATGAGAATTTACTTTAAATGGTTTGAAATGCCATGCATAGGTATTTATGGTGGACACTTATGAACAACTTGGTTTTCAGGTGTTTGGAAGCACGAGCAGCGTTCCCGCTCAGTACAAGTGAAAGCTAGCAATAGACTGGGGAGCGACAAATCAAGAGAGCAGTAACTGTCATAATCATGCTTGCGGCAAAATAAATTAACAGAGGCATAAAAGTGATACAAGAACTCTGAAGCAATGTAAATTATCGAGGCTTAATTGACTTTTGCTCAGTCTTATGCATGCGTGAGCATGTGCCAAGTCGATATAAATGAATTATTCAGAGGAGGATACCACAATGCCATACCTACTTATGAATAAAACAATGCAAGCAAACATCCATGACATGCTACTCATATTAATAAATTGGAGCTAAACATGAGAGATCATGAACTACTAGACTTTCTTAAATGACATATACCTCACATGAACCAACTAAGCATGCTCACATGGATGAGTATATGTACAAAAATGAAAACAAATAGAGTTCATACCAGCCTCTCACCACAATCCAATTGTCGTAGATCGTCATTATTGCCTTTCACTTGTGTAGCTTGGATAATATGAAATGAAAACCATGCTCCAGCCACCGAAGACCATTGAACTCATGATGAACTTTACAAACCAAAGAAGAACAGCAAATATTTTTGGTGTTTTCAAATTGGAAACAAGAACAAAAGGAAACAAGCAAACAAAGCAAAATCTTTTTGGGTTTTCTTATAGCAAACCAACGATAGCAAATAAAGCGAAATAAATGCTAGAAACCAAAGCAAACAAATGATGAAGAGAAACAACAGAAATATTTTTGGTCTTTTTGTGTTTTGGGAAGGAAACAAAGCAAAAACAAGAAAATGGAAACTAGAAAAGTCACATAAACACAAAGCAGCAGAAATTCGTCAAACTTGACAGCAGTACAGTACTCGATTTTTAAGAAATTCTTCCACTGCTCAAATCGAAAAGTGTTCAACTAATTAAAGTTAGATAACAACCTGGGGAACATGCAATAAAATTGTCTTCGCAAAATACTTTTCTGGCTGTTTTTGAGAATTTTTTCGGTAACAGTCCAGAATCTGTTTTCAGGCAGCACTTAATATCATCTTCCTCTCATTAGAAAACCACTCAAAGAAACTAAACAAGTATGTACAAGTATCCAGCAACCATAATATGCAAAGAATGAGTGATGCCGGTATACCTCCCCCCAAGCTTAGGCTTTTGGCCTAAGTGGAGTTCAACCCCAGCGAGGGTCGCTGTTCCTCGCCGGTGGATAATGCATGGCGTAGTCATAGTAGGGTCCCTGTGCAGAAGAAAAGCGTGGAGGCTCCACATGCCCAAAATGTTGATGCGAGGAACTTGCTGCATCGGATGACGAGTCGAGGTGTTCCTCAGCCTCCTCCGTGTTGTCTCTTGCATGATGGCCTCCTCCCTCTATGTGTGCATTCAGTGCACCTTCTGTGACTGACCAATCCTCCCTGGAATCAAGGTTAAATAGAACAGGCGCAGGCATTCTTACTAGTTTTTCAGTTTTCTTAGTTGTTCTCCAAGTATTCTTGTAAAATGTTATCTTCTAAGACAGGTTACTCAAGTTAGATGAATCAGAAATAAATTCATGTTTAATCATGGAGACTATGTCAAGTTTTTCTATGGAAAGTTGAATATCAAGATGGTGAGGTTCTACTCTATGCAAAGCTAATAAACGAGAGGCGATGAGACCTCCACAAATTCCGCCCTTCTCACGGTTAGTAGCAAGTCTATAAGCTATCAATGCCCCCAAATTATAAGTCTTACTACCTTGCAGTGCAGCAGCTAGAAAAGCTAAATCCTGGATAGATAGTTTACTACCATTCTTTCTAGCAAGAACGCATTTAGTAATGAAATAGGCAAAGTAGCGGATAGCTGGGAGTTGAATGCTACTGATTTTACCACCATCCTCTGAGAAGCTCCTTCCATGACAAATCATCTCGAAAAGGCTTAAGAGCTCTCGCGGCGATCCCCTTATCTTCTCGCATGATCCCCATTGCGGTACTCTAATTGCTGTACAAAAATCATTGAATGGCAAGTTGACAGTTTTATTATAAATCTTATACTGAACCATGGGGTTAGATTGCGACCAATTGAACTTAAAATCCTCCACAATAGACATAGTCAATTTTGCATATTGGCATGGTTCTCCATCAACAAAATCATTCAACCCTGCACGAGAAATCAGATTCTGAACATCTTCCAATATTCCTGCACTTCTCATGAAATTTGTGCACGGGTAGTAAGAGGGGTATACTCCCTCTTCGCGGTTCACTCTCATGACTTGTTGCACCTCCAATTCTTGTTGGTTTAGTTGATATCTATTCCACTCCATTTTCTGAAATTTTTCAACAAACAATATAAAATTTGATTTGGTGACATATAATCAAGGGGAACTACTATAGGAACTTGCTAGAGTACTAATCATGCATCAAAACTAGTTTATTCATCTTAGAACAAACATGCAAGCTCACTAAACATGTTACCTACAGCAGCAAAATATTCAAGATATACTCAACCAAACAAAATTCTACTTGGATAATCGGAGGAGCCACATACCGGAGAGCAAATGTGCCAAATTTCAGACAGAAATCTGGGCTGAGCAAAGAGATCGAAAAATCCTGAGCTCTTGAGAAAAAACGTGAGTGAGAGAAAGCTGGTGTCGATTTTTTCGGGAGAGAGAAGAGAGTGGGAGGAAGAGATGCTGAAGTGGGGTAAAGGGGGGCCCACACACCAGGGTGGCGCGCCCCCTTGCTGGCCACGCCAGCCTATGGGGTGCCACCCTGGGGTGCCCCACTGGTCGTCCCCAGGTGCTCCCAGGTGCATTTTCGAAAAATAGGACCAACGGTATAATTTTTGTGAATTTTTGAAAAATTTGAAAAATGCACATTTCTGGGTATTAAGTTTATTATTACTGGCCAGGAAATTTTTTGAAATCTCTAACTAGCTAAGGAACTTTGCAAATCAAAAGTGCTACAGCAAGTAGAACAAGTGGAGGAAGAAAGAGATGTTGTTTACCTCCTCTATGCATATAAAAGGTATTTGTTAACAAGGTTGATCAAGTCTTGCCACCAAGTAAATTTTACATAGCATATGAAGAAATAAACCTCAAATCAATCATGTTACCTTGAATTGTATTGATATGGATCCAATCATAAGATTTTGATAGCCTTCTTTAGGCTCATATATAGGACAATCGATAGTTCCAATTTTGATAGTTCTCGCATTAGAAATAGTATTGACTCCACATACTTTATCAATTCTCTTGGGGAAATAGACGGTATGCTCCTTATCATCAACATTGAAAGTAACCTTTCCTTTATTGCAATCAATAACAGCCCCTGCAGTGTTAAGAAAAGGTCTCCCAAGAATAATAGACATATTATCATCTTCAGGCATTTCCAACACAACAAAATCAGTTAATATCAAGCAGTTATTAGTAACTTGAACAGGAACATCCTCACATATACCAACAGGAATAGCAGTAGATTTATCAGCCATTTGCAAAGATATATCAGTAGGTATCAACTTATCTAAATAAAGTCTCTTGTAAAGAGAAAAAGGCATAACACTAACACCGACTCCCAAGTCACATAGAGCAGTTTTAACATAATTATTCTTAATAGAACAAGGAATAGTAGGTATACCTGGGTCGCCCAACTTCTTTGGCACTTCGCCATTGAAAGAGTAATTAGCAAGCATAGTGGAAATTTCCTCATTGGGGATTTTCCTTTTGTTAGTAACAATATCTTTCATATACTTTGAATAAGGAGGCAATTTAATAACATCAGTCAAAGGGATTTGCAAGAATAAAGGTTTCATCCAATCACAAAATTTATTATAGTGTTCTTCTTCCTTTGATTTTAGTTTCTTAGCAGGAAAAGGCATTTGCTTTTGCACCCAAGGTTCTCTTTCATTACCATGTTTCTTAGCAATACAATCTTCTTTAGTATACTTTTTATTTTTATCATGCTTGTTAGGTTCATCTTCAACCTCTTCTTTATCAGAAGCATCATTCTTATCATTATCATTATCATTATTATGTTCATTTCCACTTTCAGTTTCAGCATCGGAAATAGAAATACTATTAGGATCATTAATAGGTTCAGAGGATTCTACAACATTTTTATGTTTCTTCTTCTTTTTCTTCTTAGAAGGAGCACTAGGTTCAATTCGTTGAGAATCTTGTTCAATTCTTTTGGGATGCCCTTCAGGATATAGAGGATCCTGGGTAGAGACACCACCTCTAGTTGTTACTTAATAAGCATGTTTCTCTTTAGAATTATTTTTTAACAAGTCATTTTGCACTTTAGTGAGTTGATCAATTTGAGTTTGAATCATTTGAAAATGTTTAACAAGCATCTTAACATCATTGGAGGTTCTCTCCACAATATCATGCAAATTGCTAATAGCTTGAGAATTTTCCATTAGATGATTCTCTACTCTCATATTAAAATTTTCTTGCTTAACAATATAATTATCAAACTCATCTAAGCATTGCACAGGAGGTTTTGAATACGGAATATCTTACCTAGTAAAGCGTTGAAGGGAGTTTACCTCGATCATGGATGAAGGGGGGATTATCTCACATATATCTTCTATGGGAGGTAGATTCTTCACATCTTCGGATTTAATACCTTTCTCCTTGAGAGACTTCTTAGCTTCCCTCATATCTTCATCATTCAATTCAATTAAACCCCTCTTCTTCAATATTGGCATTGGAGTTGGTTCAGGTGTATTCCAATCATCATGATTCCGGCTTATTTTAGCTAATAATTGTTCAGCTTCGTCTGGAGTTCTTTTCCTGAAAACACAACCAGCACAACTATCCCAATATGCTCTTGATTCAATGGTTAGTCCACTATAAAATATATCAAGTAAATCATTCTTTTCTAAATCATGTCCAGGTCGAGCTCTGATAAGAGAACAAAATCTTGCCCACGCCTCAGGCAATTTCTCTTCATCTCCCTGGTCAAACCTATAAATTTTCTGTAAAGCAATATGTTGAGCACTAGCAGGAAAGTACTTTCGAAAGAAAATATCACGCAGCTCAGTTGGACTTTTAATAGAACCAGGAGGCAAATTATTATACCAAGTTTTAGCATCATCCTTTAATGAGAAAGGAAAAATTTTAGCGACAAAGTAAGTACGCATCTTGACATCATCAGAAAACAAGCTACTCATAGAAGAAAGTTCAATCATGTGTTCTACAGCACTTTCTTTTTCAGTACCACAAAAGGGTGCTTTCTCTAAAATAGCTATATGAGATAGATCAAGAGAAAAATCATAATCTTTATCCTTAATGCATATAGGAGATGTGGCAAATTCAGGATCAGGAGATAGCTTATGTCTAACAGTATATTGTGCGAGAAACTTTTTAATTTTTCTTGCATCAGCAGTAGCATTGCATCTATTAATAAAATCATCATTAAGCTCCACATAATCCTCATCAGGATCATCACTAGAATAATCAAGTTCAGGTGAATTAACAGGTGTAGTAGCATTTTCATTAGGAGTTTCAGCATTTTCAATTTGTCTAGACCTAGCAATTGTAGCATCTAGAAAGGATCCCAATGAACCACTATCATCAAGCACAGCAGAAACATTATCAATATTATGAGAATTTTCAGATTCAGCAGACGTACCAGCAAGTGAAGCTTGCGGCGGTGAAACAAGTTGACTTATCACAGATGGTGAATCAAGAGCAGCAGAGGTACTCAGAGTTGTACCTTTTCTTGTAGTGGATGGTAATATGGTGACTTTAGGATCGCGAGTTTTACCCATGATGGAGAATTTGCAGCGAACAATACAATCCAAGTGAACTTCCAAATAAAGCTATGCTCCCCGGCAACGGCGCCAGAAAACAGTCTTGATAACCCACAAGTATAGGGGATCGCAGCAGTCTTCGCGGGAAGTAAATCCCAATTTATTGATTCGACACAAGGGGAGACAAAGAATACTTGAAAGCCTTAATAGCGGAGTTGTCAATTCAGCTGCACCTGGAAACAGACTTGCTCGCAAGAGTTTATCAGTAGTAACAGTTTTATAGCAGTAGCAGTAGCAGTAGTGAAATAGTAGCAGCAGAGTAGCAGAGACAGCAGTAGTGATTATAGTAAACAGCAGGATTAAAATACTGTAGGCACGGGGATGGATAACGGGCGTTGCATGGATGAGAGAAACTCATGTAACAATCATAGCAGGGCATTTGCAGATAATAATAAAACGGTGTCCAAGTACAAAGCAATCAATAGGCATGTGTTCCATATATAGTCGTATGTGCTCGCAATGAGAAACTTGCACAACATCTTTTGTCCTACCAACCGGTGGCAGCCGGGCCTCAAGGGAATCTACTGGATATTAAGGTACTCCTTTTAATAGAGTACCGGAGCAAAGCATTAACACTCCGTGAACACATGTGATCCTCACATCACTACCATCCCCTTCGGTTGTCCCGATTCTTGTCACTTCGGGGCCATTGGTTCCGGACAACGACATGTGTATACAACTTGCAGGTAAGACCATAAACAATGAATATCATGATGAAATAATAACATGTTCAGATCTGAGATCATGGCACTCGGGCCCTAGTGACAAGCATTAAGCATAACAAGTTGCAACAATATCATCAAAGTACCAATTACGGACACTAGGCACTATGCCCTAACAATCTTATGCTATTACATGACCAATCTCATCCAATCCCTACCATCCCCTTCGGCCTACAGCGGGGGAATTACTCACACATGGATGGGGGAAACATGGCTGGTCGATGGAGAGGCGTCGGTGGTGATGATGGCGATGATCTCCTCCAATTCCCCGTCCCGGCGGAGTGCCAGAACGGAGACTTCTGGCTCCCGAGACGGAGTTTCGCGATATGGCGGCATTCTGGAGGGTTTTTGGTGACTTCGACTTCGTGGTCGCGATTTTTAGATCGAAACACCTTAAATAGTCCAGAGGAGGGCGTCGGAGGCCAGCCGAGGGGGCCAGACGACAGGGCGGCGTGCCCCCCTCCTGGGCCGCGCCGGCCTACTGTCTGGGGGCCCTGGGCCTCCCCCAGGCTTGCCCTTCTGGCTCCGTGAGTCTTCTGGAAAAATAAGACCTTTCGCATAAATTCCGAGGATTTTCCTGAAAGTTGGATTTCTGCACAAAAATGAGACACCAGAACAGTTCTGCTGAAAACAGCGTTAGTCCGCGTTAGTTGCATCCAAAATACACAAATTAGAGGCAAAACAATAGCAAAAGTGTTCGGGAAAGTAGATACGTTTTGGACGTATCAACCGTCGCAGTCTATGAGAGTTGGGTGCTCTCTAACAAACTCATGAAAGGCCATGGAGTATGACGCATAAGCTCCACCCGCGGGGAAGTCCCACGGCAGCCTAGTATTGGTCAAGGCTTTGTGTGAAGCTAGGATGCAGCAAACTTGCAGTTCAAGGCACTGTACAAGTCGCCGCCTAGTGTAGCATAGAGTTATAGGTGGAAGTTCAACTTAACAGTCTCCACTGCAGTACCAGTATATAAACAGTGTTTTGGATCCAAAGGCAAAATTACATGTGCCTGTAGGATCTGGTGGGGGATTGTTGGAATTTTGGCCCAAAATAGCCCAGTCCAATTTATCCATTCCAATAATTCCTGAAAATCCTAGAGGCCCATGTAGCCCATTCATGCATGGCAAGAGGTGGGACAAATGTTTAGTCCCACATTGCTAGTTGAGAGAGAGCTGGAGTGGTTTATAAGGAGAGCTGTTCTAGCACTTGTATCTGAGTGAGAACAAGAGGGAATCCTCGCGCACTCCTCCTCCTCCTCGCTTGCTCGTTTCGTCACGACACGCCGCGGGTTGCGGGAATGCCTCGAACCGAGAGCTTCTCTATCTTTTTGCCGCGCGTGAATGGGAAATAATCTGAACGGTTGCACAAAGCTGAAACGATTTTTTGCTAGTGGGTTTTTATTAGGGCCGTTCGGCTCCGGCTGATGTCTCCTCGGTTCGCCTCCCACTGACTGTTCGTTTCATCTCTCGTCGCCGTCTATTCGCCTGCCTGCCTGCCCGTGCCTATAAAAGGGAGGTCGCTCCTCACCTCACGTACATGTTCTTGAAAACGCTTTCCATAGCACCGCGCTGCTACAGGTTCTTCTCCATCCCATCTTGCGGCGTGCACCGCGATCCGGGAAAGTAGGCCTCCGAAACCACGCTTCTTCGAGTCCTGTACGGGAGAAGGGCGATAAGGTTTTTGGGGAGCGCTATCAGCGCGACTACTGACTTCATCACGGACTTCGACGACCACTTCCCCGACGAGGACTTCTTCCCCGACATCAGCAGTCTCTACCTCGACGATATGGCTGAAAACGACAACGTCAATGCCAACGCGGGCGCACAGCTGTATGGTGTTTTCTTTCATCTTGTTCAGATCACCACCATGTTCTCTATTTGTGTCGCACCTATAATATATGGATCAATCTCTCCGAATGTGTTTCCATTATCTTTCTTCTCCTACATACATTGTTTATTTTCCATTAATCTAGTCATATTTTTTTCTTGCGGTCTATTTTGTCTAAATTACTTGGTAAATTGCTAATTTTCTCAACACAAACATGACGACATAATCCATAACCATGTGCTTCTAAAAATATTTAGTGGCCATAAAGATGAAGGATATGCACTTGATTGGAACCAAAGATTTACATGAAGACTTGTGTCTGGTGTGTACTAAATCTTATCTCCGTTAGTTCGATTAAAGACTTCTTCCGTCTGTACAATTCGTTTGGTGGTGCAAGGAAACTGATGTAGTTCGGTATATTGCTTGTCCATGCAGGAGAATGTAACAAATGCATTCATCTTTGGGAACCCTCTTCAGACAGTTGGGATGTGGACACCAACCAATTTGTTGGACACTCTGCAAGTGTTGAAGTTCTTCAGACATGCCATACAATGATTGATTACATATTTCTATAATTATGTTTTGTAGTGGAGACATGGAGAAGAAAATGTATTTGCCTCATGTTCGGTGGATGGAACTAATGTTATATGGGATGATATATACGTGAAGGGAGGAAGCCTTGTTATCCTCTTGTCAGGGGTTCACAATTCTGATGTCAATGTGATCTCATGGAATCCGTATGTACTCTGTATATTATCTTTATGAACACTATAATGTCTTGTATGTCATTATGGATTTTTTGAATTTCATTTCAGGCTTGCAGGCTGTCTAATAGCTTCAGGTTGTGATGATGGCAGTATCTCAGTTCATTATGTTAGAGCAATCGATGTACTTCCATTTTCATACAGCACAAGTGTTTTATGTTGTCAGTTTTCGCATGACGCGCTTAAATAGTACTCTAGCAGTTAATTTGTTCCCTTGTATTTACAATACATTTTGGGGTTTATCAATGTGTCTATGCACGTAATATTCAGAAAGAAAAAAATGTGATCAACTCTTTTCAAGAGAATGCCAGATGAGGAAACCTTCTCATATATATAAAGTTGGGGCATGTTGTTGCTACTATACTTGTCACATCGGCCGTCGGCGACCCAAGGAAAAACGACGTGCCCAAAACAGACAGCCAGCCAGCCAACGGGAAGCGGCGCCGTACATCGCTGCGTCTCCTCCCCATTGCTGCAGTACTCGCATCCGCCTCCTTCCCGGAACCTACCCCGTCGCGCGCCAGAGCTCCCCCTCGCTCTGGTGGTTACTTGCTTGGCCGGTAAACTCATCGAACCTACGAGGAAAAAGAAGCGATGCGCTCTGGCGATGACGAGGGCGATTCTGGCGACCACGAGGACGAATCTGAGATGGCCCGCGGGCCGGGCTCCTCTGCGTCGCCGGAGTTGAGGGCGCTTCCCCTGCGGTCGGTAGCTTCCCCAGGGGTGGGGAGGAACTGGGGCAGGTTTTGGGCGCGGGAGAACTGCGAGGACGACGACGTGATGTCCTTCTCTTCGGAGGGTTCCGACGGCGGTGGCTCTGATGCGGAGCATGGGCCGCTCCGGCCACCGACCCTGTATACCCTGGAGGCTTTTGTGCTCCGGGCTGTGGAGCTTGGGGGCTCCCTCCCGGTGACGAAGCGCTCGGCCTTTGCCCCCCCCCCCTTGGCAGGCCTTCCAAATGCGGTGGCTTGGCGCCGCCGCGGTTCCGGCGGCTGGGTGACGCTGGGGGGCTCCGGCGAGGTCAGCGATAGGGGTTCCCCACCTCCAGCTTGGATCTGGCGGGCGCTTCGCTTCCGCCGGCGCGTGCTGCGACGATCGCTGGCGCATGCCATCTTCTAGAGTCTGCGAGATCTGGGGGTCGGGCCTCGCCGGTGGCTTCGGCGTCTCCAGCAAATTCGAATTTCGAATCAAGGAGCGGGTTGGTGGGGGACAGGCAGGGCCCGGTCTCTGCACCGTTGACCTTTGGTGACGTGGCCTCCACTCCGACCGGGCAGGAGGGTGGGGTCATTCAACCCACGGGCATGGCACTGGACTGGGCCAGACAACCTGAGGGGGTTCGGGTTGGCCACTTGCAGGCTGGGCTGCTGGGCCTGACAGGCCGGTCCACCAGCCCATGTGCGGCCACCAACTATAGATGGCTCTGGCTCCCTTCGGGTTGCACTGAGCCAGCGTTAGGGTTTCCTGCTAGACAGTCTGAAGTGCGTCGGCGCCTCTCTAATCCCCTTGCGTCGCGCCACCGCCTCCTTCGCCGCATCACCAACCCGACGCCGCTGGTCCGCTCCTTCGCGGCCGTGGTTATGGCGGGCGGCTATGATGAGGGGCGCAAGAGGCGCTTTGACGAGGGCTCTGGGGCTCGTTGGCAGGATGGCCGGGCGGGTGTGGTGGCGGGGCACTAGGATGGTGGAGGTGGGGGACGGCAAGATGGAGGCGACGGAGGTGGTGGAAGACAAGATGGCGGCGGCGGAGGACGTCAGGATGGTGGTGGCTACCGCTACCTCGACGGGCCTGGCCGCCAAGATGGCCGGCATGATGGAGGTGCTGGTGGCGGGTTCCGCTCCCAGGAGGGGGAGTAGTTCTTGCGCGACCAGGACCGTGGCCGGGGCGACTATGGTGCTTACGGGCCCCCTCCTCCGTGGTGGGAGGAGCAGCGCTAGAGGGAGGAGGCTCTAGCCAACCACCGCGGGGACAGCAACTCGAGCACGGGTTTCGGGCCTCCGGCGCAAGGTGAGCGGTTCCCACAGGGGATGAGCAGCAGCCGGCCAAGGGCAAAGCCAAGCAAGTCCCTGCCCGGACATGGGCTCCGGCGGGGCAAGTCCTTCAAGCGTGGGAGAGAGGGTCACTACCAATCTGATTGCTTCTTCGACCCTTTCTGCATTGTGCTCCGGGGAGGGGCACATGTCCACAAACTACCTGACAAGGGGTATGGGCCTGCGGCTGGAGACCATGGGACATGCCATCACCGGCGGTGGCTTCTACAACATAGATGTCGAGCCGCTGCGGGGTGGGACGGGCAATGGCGAGGTCTTTGTCGCGATCATCAAGTTCAGCTCGGCCCGCTCTCTGAGGAACAACTGTCTGACGAACTAAAGCATCTTGTGGATGAACTGTGGGATTGGCAGGTTCGCAAGCTCTCTGACTTGGAATTTTCCGTGGTCTTCCCAACTCGCCAAACCCTGAAGCTAAGCACTGGAAGCGGGAAGCTGCACCTACCCTTGAGCAAGTCTGACATGGAGATTAGGGAAGCCTTCCTATCTCCGACACCGAGCGTGATCCTACCTTCCACTTGGGTCGGCCTCACAGGGGTGCCGGAGGACCTGTTGGTGAAGGATCGACTCATGGAGGCTTTTACAATGATCTGCAGACCAATTGACGTGGATGAGCTATCCATCCAAAAGAGTGATCGCGAGCCCATCCACATGCGCTTTCATTTCTGTTACCCGGAGCGGATCAAAGCCTCTGTGCAAGTCTTTGTGAATGGAGAGGGGTTCATTGTGGGGGTCCAAGCCGAGGCGCCGCCGAGAGGCACTCCGGGGATGGGGATAGGGGGCCCGCCGCCGCCTCCTCCGCGCATGGACTTGGATGAGGACTCAGACGAGCTGTCCTCGTACAGCGAATGGAACAAGCATCATCCTCGCCGGGGTGGCAAAGACAAGGGTGACAATCAGCCTAATGTGGCCGGGGGCACCACGGGCCCATCGGGCTCAAAATCGGCCAGGGATAAGCTGGGTATGCCTCTGGACTTGGACCAGTACGAGTCCAACCTCTCTGCCTCGGCAGAGGTTCTCCCCTCCCTGCGTCTCCTCGAGGCTACCAAGACCAAGACAGTGGTGCAGCTTCTCCCGACGACCAAGGCTGGCGGCTCCCTCTGCACCATCAAGGAGTCGCTCGAGTCCGGGGAGCTGGACTCTCACATCACGGACCCGCAGGCCGAGGGTCCTCCGGCCTAGGTGGCGAGGCTATTGCAGGCTTCCCCACCGCGTGTGGCCGGTGTGGTGGAGGTGGAGACGGTTGACACGTCCGACGAGGAGGAGCTGAAGGTGTAGGGGGCGGCTGCTGCGGGGGATCTGAGGAAGGAGGTGGCGGTGGCCACACCACTGGCACAAGGTCTGCGCTCCAAGGCCATCTACTACAAGCGCGCACCGGACACCCCGGCTTCGGCTGTGCGGAAGAGCGCCAGGAACTCGATCGTGGCACCAGGGACCTCGGCGTTGGCGCGGGAGCAGCAGCTGACCACCGAGAAGAACCAGGAGGGGAGGACAACGCTCATTGGCAAGGAGAAAGGTAATGACTTCTCTGTCCTAGATATTTTACCTAATTCCCATCTTTCGTTTGTTGTCACGGATAGCTGCTTGGTGTTCAACCCCTCGGCGGGGGAGCCAGGGGAGCCCTTGTCCATTATTTGGGCCAAGGAGAAGGTTCAGGCTGTCATTGCAGAGACTGCCCGCCGCCTGGCTAGGGAACCCGAAGCGCGGTTCTGCCCAGGTGGCTGCGAGCTTGGCCGAAGCCCAAGGGGTGGCCTCGGAGGATTCGGCGCTGCCAGAAGCAGTAGAGGATTCGGCGCTGCCGGAGGCAGGGGCCTCGATGCCGGATACCCGAGCCAAGGTGACGGCTCGGCCCTCTGCGACCAATCGCAAGGCCGGTGAGACTCTGTCGCGCCTGATTCAGAAGAGCGTCAAGGCTTCTGTACGCCCTGTTCTACGAGACAGTACAAGAGGCGCTCGAAAAAATGAGATCCCTCTTCTACAACTTGAGATGGTTTGGGGGACGAGGGCGTCGCACCCAACTTCGGGACTTTATGCAGCACGAGAGGATCGACATCCTAGGTCTTCAAGAAACGGTCAAGCATGATTCTTGACCGCTGAGCTACGGAGCCTTGAGCAGGGTGGCCAGTTCAATTGGAACTAGGTACCGGCCAATGGTCAATCCGGGGGGATGCTGCTGGGTTCCGAGACGAATGCTTTGAGGTAGGGACCTGGAGGAAAGGGAGTTACTTCATTAGCGCAGACATCTACCATCGCTGCAAGAGGCTAATCTGGACATGCATTCTTGTCTACGACCCAGCGGATCATTCCAAGACTAGGGAGTTCTTGGATGAGCTGGTATCGGAGGTGGAAGCTTGCCACTACCCTCTTGTCGTAGGGGGCGACTTCAACCTCATCCGGCGTGTGGATGACAAGAACAACAGCAACATCAACTGTCCTAGGGTGCGCCAGTTCAATGATGTTATCGCTAACCTTTCCTTACGGGAGATTAACAGGATTGGCGCCAGGTTCACCTGGACCAACAAGCAGATCTCTCTGGTTCGCTCCGTCCTGGACATGGTGTTTGTCTCCCACTCGTGGGAATAGATCTTCTCGCTTTGCTCGCTTACTGCGGTCATGAGAGTGGGTTCCGACCACAACCCCCTCCTCCTCGACGACGGGGAGCAAAGGATTCGGAGGCCTGCGAGATTCTTCCAGACTTGGTGGCTTAGGGTGGCTGGGTTCGATCAGATGGTCAATAAGAAACTTGATGACTGCATCAATGCGCTGGGGCCGCATCACAGTAGCGTTGACCTCTGGCAATGTATTGCTAGTTGCCTTAGACAACATCTCCGGGGATGGGGTGCGAATCTTGGCAAGCTGCATCGTCAGGCGAAGGACATTCTCATCTGCCAGATCCAGGAGCTGGACAGGACAACGGATTCAGCGGGGCTTGATGAGGATGGTTGGGCCCTTCGCTATTTCCTCGAAGACTAAGTGGTCCAGTTGGATGGGATGGAAGAGGATTAATGGCGATAGCGGAGTAGACTTTAGTGGACCCTCAAGGGGATTCCTGCACTGCCTACTTCCATGCATTTGCCAACGGGAGGCGAAGGAAGTGTATGATCCCCAGACTTATCACCAATGAAGGGGACTTTACCGCCCAAGAAGACATGATGGGTCATGTCTACCAATTCTACCATGGTCTGATGGGCACGGTGGGGGAGGAGAGGGCCTTCTCCCTTGCACCTAACCTCTGGCCTATGGACAAAATGATAGGCGAGGAGGAGAATAGGGCTCTCGAGCTTACCTCCACCGGGGAGGACCTGGATGAGGTTCTGGCCGGGATGAAACTTGACTCGGCCCCAGGTCCCGACGGCCTACATGTTCTCTTATTTAAGAGGTTCTGGGGAACGCTTAAGGCTCCTATCCTTCATATGCTCAATGACTTTGTCCTAGGGAGGATCAACGTTGCGCGCCTTAACTATGGAGTTATCTTCCTCATCCCTAAGTCTCAAGGCGCTAACAACATCAAGCAGTTTAGGCCTATTGCTCTTATCAATGTTATTTTTAAATTCATCGCTAAAGCCTATGCCACCCGTCTTGCTCCTGTCGCGCTTAGAACCATCGATCGTAGTCAGACTGTGTTCATCAAGGGTAGAAGCCTGCACGAGGGCATGCTGGCTCTACATGAGATTGCACATGAACTCAGAGTCAGAAAACTGAGAGGGATCCTCCTCAAACTGGACTTTGAGAAAGCCTTCGACCGTGTGAGTTGGGGCTTCCCAAGGAAGGTCCTCCTACATAAGGGTTTTTCCCCCATGATTATGCACCGGCTAATTCAATTGGTCTCGGGAGGACAAACTGCAGTGAATGTTAATGGTGTCATCGGGGATTACTTCCGGAATGCACGGGGAGTGCGACAAGGGGACCCTCTATCCCCGATTCTCTTTGAATTTATGGTGGACTCTTTAGCGGCCATTATTGCTAGGGCCAGCTAGTTGGGGCACCTCCAGGGGGTCGTGCCACACCTTATACCGGGCGGTGTTAATACCCACCTCTAATACACTGATGACACCTTGATCCTCCTTGACCCCTCGGATGTCGGAGTGGCGAACCTCAAACTTCTGCTACTATGCTTTGAGAACATGTCAGGATTGAAGATCAACTTTGCGAATAGTGAAGTGGTTGTGACCAGGGTCACTAACCAGGAACGTCAGAGGATTGCGGATGCCCTCAACTGCAAGCTAGGGAGCTTGTCGTTTACGTACCTTGGCCTCCTTCTCAGCGACAAACCCCTCTCAGTTGCGGACTGGAATTTCCTCACTGAGAAGGTTGGCCATAGGGTTGAGCCCTGGCAAGGGTTATACCTCGCCTCCGCGGGGAGGCTAGAGCTTACCAACTCTTGCCTCTCTAGATTGCCGTTGTTTTCAATGGGGCTATACCTCTTGCACGACGTGACACATGGGGACATGAACCGGCACCGTTCCTGCTTCTTTTGGGAAGGAGTGTCCCCAAGCGCAAGTACCACATGGTAGACTGGGCTACAGTGTGCAAGCCAAAGGAATTTGGAGGATTGGAATCCTCAACACAAAGTTCATGAATATTGCCCTTATGCTTAAGTGGATCTAGAAGATCTATCAGAACAGCGAGGGGCTATGGGCAGACCTGCTGAGGGCCGAATACTTGGGCAACAATGACTTGTTCTCCCCTGCGGTGCCTACCAAGGGCTCCTAGTTCTGGAATGCCATTCAGAAGATCAAATGGTACTTCAAGATGGGGGCCAAGCACAAGGTGCGTAATGGGAGGCGAACCTACTTTTGGCTAGACTGGTGGACGGGCATGGGGCCCTTTGGGGCTGACCTTCCCACGCCTTTTCGCATGCTGTGACAACCACTTCGCCACAGTGGAGGGAGTTCGCAACAACGATGGCTGGCGTATCAGATTCAGACGCTCCTTCGGTGTCGTCGAGATGGTGGAATGGGAGAACCGTTGCATGATTTTCGACCTCACTCCCATCATTGCGGGAGAGGACGAGGTCCGCTAGACGTTGGAGACAACATGGGAATACTCCACCAACTCCATGTACTGTAAGTTGTCCAAGGGTGGGGAAATCGCTCACTTCAAGGAGGTTTGGCGCACCGGGGTGCCGCCTAAGATTCGTGTCTTCCTCTGGCAGCTCATTAGAAGTAGGCTTCCAGCGGGGGATCAACTAGTTAAGAGGAGAGGGCCCTCTGACGACAACTGTGCCCTTTGTGGAGAATGAGAAACCTGCGATCACATTTTCTTCAACTGCCATATCACAAAATTCATGTGGGCAGGGATTAGGGAAGTCGGATTAGGGAACTCCTGAACTGCTCTTGGAATCTAGCAGGGGCCGCGAATTTCATGGCCACAGTAAATGGCATTATGGGTCGTCTCCATATGTTAGCTTGGTACACCTTCGCGGCCTAGTGCTGGGCCCTTTGGAACATCCGGAGCAAGCTAGCTATAGAGGGATCCCTGATCAACAACCCGGGTGACGGCATCTTCAAAATGTCTATTCATATGCAGAGCTGGAGGGTTCTGGTCAGACTGAGGGACTTACCGCTGCTGGACGCGGCTCCAGACGAGGTTAGGAGGCTTCAGCGGCGGAGACGCGATGACGATGGGACGCTGATGGATGAGATGATGATTGACCTCTGCCGCCACCTCGATGCTTCACGTGCAGTCGCTTGTGGCTTGCTTGTCTTCTTTATGCTTTCAGACTAGTTGGTACTTGTGGTTTGTAATCACTAAGACATCAGACAATCCGTTTGGGGTGTGAGTTGTATACTATGTTTCCATAAGAGCTTTATAAAGCTGGGCCAAGGACCTTCCCTTTTAAAAAACTATACCTATCACATTTATATGCTATGTGAGATATTGTTTGGTCGCCCATAGTATTATTATGGGAAACTTAAGTTGCCGGCACCGCTTGTCATGATCATGCTCATTGCTAATGGCAAAACCTTTGCTGAGAGGAATGGGGGCTTCGCCGTGTGTACTAGCCACACGGCTATGTACATTATACAATCTTCAAAACTCGGTGAATCTAAACAATTACCTAATAGTCTTTCATAATACCCTTTTTTATCTTAACATATCTTCCTATGTACCAACTGGTATAGTTTCTTTTCTTTGTCAGTTATATTTAGTATTGTCTGTAACTGTGTATATTAACATCCAGTATTTTCCCGTTTGGTTTTATTTACTTGTAGAGAGGTGAGTCTGGTGACTCCTTTGTAGCATATTTTGCATACCATATGCACCACATTACGTCTATCGAATGGAGTCCACATGAAGCATCAACATTGGCGATATCATCTGGTCACCATCAACTGACGTAACTCTCCACACCCTCCTCCCATATATAGTTTCATTTCGCTGAATTACCCATTTATTTGCCTCTTATTTTTTATATGAGTTTCGAACTGCTATGCTATTACATAGACTATATTTTGGGCCAGAATCTGGGATCTTTCATTGGAAATGGATGCGGAAGAGGAGGCTGAATTGAAATCAAAGATGAAAGAGAAAGCACATGGGCCTGATTGACGGAAGATTTTCCCCCACGACTACTCCACTACGGGAACCAGCCAAGCTGCCGACGGCCTGCATCCGTCGGCCCAGCATCACCTGCCATCGGCCCACGCCTGTACCGACGGCTGCCGTCGGCACAATATTGCCTCGGCACAGACCCTGACGTCGTCGGCACAGTCCTTACCGTCGGCACAGATGCCAGCCTGACGATGTGACGATGCCGTCGGCACAGTCCGTGAGGGGCTCGCGGAGCGTCTAACAGCCGTTAGACTAGGAAGGGTGATGTGCCGACGGCCAGACCGTCGGCACAGGAGCTGTGCTCGGACGGCCAGAGGCTACCACGCGTCCACGCCCCTGTTTCTGTGCCGACGGCAAAGCCGACGGCCCAGCCGCCTTGCCAGCTGCTCCACCCAGCTGTTGTCGCGCCACCCTTCTGTGCCGACAGCATGTCTGCCATTTGGTTTTCCCGCAATATTTGTGGCACAACACAACAAGCACATCACAAATAGAAGTAATATAAATTGAAATGCATCACAAATGTAGCACATCACATAATCATCATTGTCATCATATTAAATGTAGCAACAACATCATCGTGATACAAATATGTAGCACGTCGCACACACGATCATCATACATCGTCGACACATGGCACACACGATCGACTCTAGCCTGTCACACAGATTCTCAATATCGACTCTAGCCTTGACATTATCCTTTGTCTTGTCAGGAATGTTCAAGACGGTGTTAAAAACGGACTCCCCAACATTCTTTTTGGTGTGCATCATATCGATGTTATTGGGAAGTTCGAGATACTTGTAATACTCGAGTTGCGCTAAGCCTGCCACGTGAGTCCAGTTGTGTGTCTCACCATATCCCACATATGTTTTGCCGGGTTCTTTACTAGGCTTGATAGCATGTAGCTCACTATCAACAGTTTCACCATTGAACTTTGATATCGTTTCTTCTTCATGTACAACTTTGCCCTTTGTGAATTTCTCTTTGTCTCCTCTGAACCGATTCCCTCTTTTGAGGTACTTTCGATGTTTGTCAAATGCGACATATTTGCGACCCGCATTTAGCCAAATGAACTCCAGTCGGTGTCTGCACACTGGGCATGGAAACCTACCAGCTGTAGAATGCCCGCAGAATAGGGCGTACCCAGGTAGGTCGTGCATGGAATATTGGAACCAAACTTTCATGACAAAGTTTGTCTTTGTTGCTCGGTCGTATGTCAAGGTCCCATGGTGCCAAGAGTGGTGCAAATCATCCACAAGCGGTTGCATGAATACACTCAAATTCTTCCACGGGTAATCAGGCCCTGGAATAATCATCGACAGGAATATGGTCTTCCTTTGCATAAGGACTCTGGGAGGGAGATTGAGCGGAATAACAAACACGGGCCAAGAGTTGTACGAGGATGCCGACATACCATATGGATTGAATCCATCGGTTGATATCTATTGGGGGGATGACCCCCGGTATGCCAAAGGCATGCCAAACCAGATGGTTTGAGCCATCAGGATACCGGTTAAATGTTCATACCGGAGCATAAGATGGGCGTTTGGCTGAACAGGGCTAAGCCGGTATCCTCAGGGGAGGTATACCGGAACCGGATAGAAAAGGTACCGGGCCACCAGAAAGAAGAGCATGTCGGCAAGACTGGTCAAAGATCCTCTCCAGAGCTAGAAGACAAAGATGAGCTAAGCAAAGTAGCTTTAAACGAAGGGCTGACGATAAAGAAGAAGATGACGAAGAAAGAAGCCGGAGGACGTCAGCCTCCTTGATTAAAGAAGACCCCGGTGTCATCTATGATTAAAGTAGCTTTGTAAAGTAGCTTTGTAAAGTAGTTTGTCTAGTCAAAGATGCCATTAGGGTTTCTTGCACTGTAAGCCACCCTCTCCCCTATATAAGGAGAGGGGGCAGCCCTCCTTACGTACGCACGCACGAAGTAGCAAGGCACGAAGCACAAACCTGTAACCTGTGAGAATCAATGAAGAATGTGATCTAGAAGCGAGTTCTTCCTTGTATCTTTCTTCTTCAACCTCTGGCCCTGGCCAAGTTCTTGAGGAAACCATCCGGAAGTTCGTCCCATCGGATCACAAACCCTCCCCCGAATCCTCTAGCGTCCATTCGGCCCCAATCTAAGCCATCCTATGGCATCTGCTCGTTCACCACGACGACAGTTGGCGCCCACCGTGGGGCATGAAGTGGCGCTTGCTGGAGTTCACATTCGGGCGGGCATCCTCGACGTCGCCGGTCAGCGTACGGTCTCCGCGTTGGTGCAGCGCATCTACGCCATGGACATCATCAACGACAACGCGGGCTGCTTCGCCAACGGCGGCATCTTCCCCAAGAACGGCCGCATCATCGAGTTTGGCAGCCACCGCGTCTACTTCGGCACCGTCCCCGTGCGCCAGCGCCTCTCGCCGGTGCTGGTGGCACCGGACCCGCCAAGATGGCTTTGTGCTGGCCGCGCCGCCGGCAGCGTCGAGGTAATGATGACCGGCGTGGTTGGTGCAGGAAAAGAAGCTGTGGGTGAAGGTGCTGGTCATGCGGCTTCGACCCGTGCGGCCAAGCCACCGCTGGAGCGCGGCGCAGGTGCTGCGGGGGCATCATCAGCACCACCGGAAACACCACTCCAAGCAGCGATGAACGTTCTCGCCACCCCCATCGCGCAGAACATCGACCCGGCAGCGGCTCAGGCGGAGCTGGAGGTGCAGCGCCAGAAGATACTCGAGAGCGGCAAGGACGTCGTCAGGGCGCAGCGCGAGCTGAACCTAACTGTACGTGAGTATAACGCTGCCCATGGCTTTGCTTCTGTTAGCGCGCATGCTGCTAGGATACCGGAGAACTGGCTAAAAGCTCGCAACCTAGATCAGGATTTGCGCAAAGAGATTCATGCCGGCAAAAGTACCTCTGCATCTGTTAGCATCGTGGAAAAACCTAAGTACAGTAGCCCGGATAAAACTATAAAAGCTGCTAAAGCTGCAGTAGAGTTATGCGAGTCGCTTTCCGGAGATGCTTTGGCAAAACAGCAAGAGCGTGTTAGAGAGCTGCTGGAAACTATTGAGCAGCAGAATGCTGAGCAGCTGGCTAAGCTAAACAAGGCCGCGGCCTCGAAATTCGCGCGTTCAACAAAGAATGCCGGGAGCAAGTCCCATGGGCAGGCATCGTCCCCCCATCCGGACAGAAGAAAAGAGAAAGAGATGAACGCACAGCAGATGACTGTGTACGATCCGGTTCTTGCCGGAAAACAACAAGCCGGGCAACATGATGCCGGTAGAAAAAGCCAAGGGGCAGAATGAGGCTACGCCAGAGGCGGCTATGCCGGAAACAATCATGCCGGTAGATACGAGACCGGGCAAAATTATCGACCTGCAAGGGCAGCGTATGATGAGGAGGAAATAGATCCCCCGAGGTACCGGCAGGCAAGGGCCGTGGTACCGGAATGTTATGATGAAGCTGATTCTGCAAGACCGGCAGCTTTCCGGAACGCATTGGGAGAACGCCTGGGAGAGAGATACTTACCGGAACGGGATGCGAGGCACCGTCTGGATAGAGTGTACTTGTCAGAAATGGTCGAGGAGGAAGGTCCCCCAGGCCCAAAGTGCTTTGGCCCAAGGATCATGAAAGAAAGACCACCAGTGCGCAACTTTATGTTGCCCCGTGACACAAAAACATACGATGGCACTACGAAGCCGGAAGACTGGCTCGCTGATTACGTGACCGCGGTATACGTCGCAGGCGGAGGAGGAACCGTAGCAGGAGGAGGAAATCGGCGTTGGGCCGTGAGGATCATACCATCGTTTTTGGTTGGACCGGCAAGAATCTGGCTAAACAACTTGCCGGCAGGAAGCATAAATGGCTGGCTGGATTTTGAGGAGGCTTTTGTGAGCAATTTCAGCAGCACCTATCAAAGGCCAAACAGGCCGCAGTAACTCGCTCTGTGCATACAGCGCGCGAACGAAACAGACCGAGATTATCTGGCTCGGTGGAACACTACAAGGAACTCCTGTGAAGGGGTAATCGAGGCACAGGCCATTGCTTGGTTTAGCAGTGGGTGCAGAAGAGGTTCACCGTTGTGGCAAAAGCTGCAGCGGAACATGCCGACAACGTTGGCAGAGATGATACGTGTGGCGGATAGCTATGCGTTGGGAGACCCAATGCAGCCGGCAGTGCAACCTGAGCCGGAACAGCTGCGCCACGAACAACACCGGGATAACCGGAATAACAAAAGAAGAGAAGATTTTCCGGATCGAAGGTATGGTCCGCAGCAAGTTGCTGCTGTGCAGGAAAACTCTGAAGCCAGCGGCAGTCAGAGGCAAAGAACCGGATCGCAGCCATGGGCGGGTCCTAAGAAACAATGGGTGGAAAAGAAACCCTGGGTCCAGAAAAGAAACTGGCAAGAACCCGCAAAATACACCATGGAAGCTGCCATGGACCAACCTTGCCGGTGGCACACACCAAATCCGGCACACCCGTCAAACCACCTGACGAAGGATTGTACCTGGACCAAGTACTTGATGCAAAAGGGAGCGGTAAAAGATGCACAACCACCACAAGACATGCCGCGGCAACAACAGTTACCGCCACCACCGCCACTTACCGGGGCAAACGCCTTACCGGTGCAGCCAAACCGGCAGCAGTACCAGCAAGTTAACCGGGTGGAGCAAGATGATGATCAACCACCTCCACCGGCACCTTTAGGCCGGAATGTTTACGAAGGCCCGCATATGTGCTGTGTTGTCTTTGTCACCGAGCCAACAGACAGGCAAAGTGTACACCGCCGCTCCATGGAGGTCAATGCCGTGATGCCGGCAGTCCCCAAGTACATGTTGTGGTCAGATCAGGAAATTACCTGGTCATTTAAGGATCACCCCAAGATCATGCCGAATCCGGGTGGATACGCTCTTGTTGTGGACCCAATCATGAAAGGGCCACAAACTCGAGTAAAGTTCAGCAAGGTGCTGATAGATAACGGTAGCAGCATAAACATCATGTACAAGCATACCATGCATACGCTGGGCATAACAGAAAACATGCTTCAGCCAACGCGTACAACGTTCCACGGAATCGTTCCGGGCTTGTCCTGTGCCCCGATAGGAAAAGTTCGGGTGGACGTAGCATTCGGAGGACGTGATAATTGCCGGGTTGAAAATGTTGAGTTTGAGGTGGTGGATCTAGACAGTCCTTACCATGCATTGTTGGGAAGACCAGCATTGGCAGCTTTCATGGCTACCACTCATACGGCTTAACTCAAAATGAAGATGCCGGCACCTCGTGGACCCTTGATTGTGGTGGGGAACTACAAAGTCTCACTGGAAACTGCATCTGCCGGATCGAACCTAGCGGAATCGCTGGTGATCGCGGAGGAAAAGAAAAGGATGCAAACAGCGGTTGCGCTGGCTCAGTCCTCACAGTTGAGCTTAGCGGCAATGAGTGGAAACTTGGGCTCACCGGCATTCAAGCCGACGAATGAAACAAAGGACATTGTGCTGGATCCGGCTTACCCAGAGCGCACCGTTCGCATCGGTGCCGGACTCGATCAAGCATAGGAAAGCGCGCTCGTCAGCTTCCTCCGTGAGAATCGGAATATCTTTGCTTGGTCAACTGATGATTTGGTAGGTGTTCCGAGGGAGCTGGCTGAGCACTCTTTAAACGTCCGGAAAGATGCCAAGCCGGTGCGACAACCCTTGCGCCGGTTCGCTGAAGATAGAAGGAAAATCATAGGAGAAGAGGTAACCAAACTGCTTGTTGCCGGATTCATTGTGGAGGTCACGCACACAGAGTGGCTGGCCAATCCGGTAATGGTCGAAAAGAAGAAAGATGAGAACCTGGAGGCTAAGGCTCTGAAAGTGTGGCGAATGTGCATCGACTACACCAACCTAAACAAGGCCTGCCCAAGAGATCCTTTTCCTTTGCCACGAATCGATCAAGTGATTGATTCAACTGCTGGGTGTGAGTTGTTGTCCTTCCTGGATGCCTATTCCGGTTTCCACCAAATTCCCTTGAAAAAGGAAGATCAAATAAAAACTGCGTTCATTACCCCGCACGGGGCTTATTGCTATGTCACTATGCCTTTTGGTTTGCGCAACGCCGGTGCAACGTACCAGCGCTGTATGCAAAAATGCTTGTTCGATCAAATTGGAAAGAATGTGCAAGTCTATGTAGATGACATTGTGATAAAAACTAAGGTAAAGAACACCTTAATCGATGACATCCGGCAAACATTCGATAACCTAAGACGGTTCCGGATGAAGCTTAATCCAGCAAAATGTACTTTCGGTGTCCCTGCCGGCAAGCTGCTCGGTTTCCTTGTATCAAGCCGGGGCATAGAAGTCAATCCGGTAAAAATCCGGGCAATAGAAAGAATGACTGTCCCTCGAGAGCTAAAAGATGTGCAAAAGTTTACCGGAAGCTTGGCATCGCTAAGCCGGTTCGTAAGCAGGTTGGGAGAAAAAGCTCTGCCACTCTATGCTCTGATGAAAAAATCCGACAAGTTCGTCTGGACCCCTCAGGCAGACGCAGCGTTCAAAGAACTGAAAGCAATGCTGGCCACAGCACCTATACTGGCTTCACCTCTAGAAAGAGAGCCTATGCTATTATACATAGCGGCAACAAACCGGGTTGTGAGCGTAGTGGTTGTGGTTGAAAGAGAAGAGGAAGGAAAAGCCGTCCAGAGGCCGGTATACTACCTGAGCGAGGTGCTCTCCCTCTCAAAACAAAATTACCCTCACTTCCAAAAAATGACTTATGGCGTGTACATGGCCGCCACAAAACTCAAGCATTACTTTGAGGAGCACCCCATGAAAGTGGTGAGCGAAGCACCGATCTCCGATATCATGTGCAACAAGGACGCTAGTGGAAGGATTGCAAAGTGGGCAACCTAGATATCACCATACGTGCCGGTATATGAAAGAAGGGATGCCATAAAGTCACAGGCTTTGGCTGATTTCCTCGTTGATTGGGCGGAAATGCAATACAAACCGCCAGATCAGAGGATAGAATACTGGAAAATGCACTTTGCAGGATCCAAACTCAAGGAGGGTCTAGGTGCCGGTGTGGTGCTCACCTCACCAAAAGGAGATCACCTCCGGTACGTTTTGCAAGTACATTTCAGGGCATCGAATAATGTCGCTGAATATGAAGCTTTGATCCATGGGCTTAAGGTCGCAAAAGAAATCGGTGCACACCGGATCATTTGCTATGGAGATTCAGATCTTGTGGTACAGCAGTGTTCCGGGGATTGGGATGCAAAAGATGCCAACATGGCCTCGTACCGGTTTCACGTGCAAAAGATTGCCGGATTCTTCGAAGGGTGTGAGTTTCACCATGTGCCGCGAGCAGAAAATGAAGCCGCGGATGCTTTGTCCAAGCTGGGCTCATCCAGGCAAGAAATTCCTCCCGGAATAGCTTTGGCTCACTTAAGAGCGCCATCGATCAAACCAAGCCCGGAATCGGAATCAATTTTTGTACCGGAATCACATGTAGTACCCATGGATATTGATGAAGGAAACCCGGGGACTACTCCGGCAAACTCGGGGACTGCTCCGGCAAGCTCGGGATCATTGCATCTGCAGACCGGAAGAAATGATGCTGGTAGATAGCATGGAGATAGATGCACCGGTGTTTTTGGTTCGAGAGACACCGTCGTGGGTTAAACCTATTAAGGAATTCCTGATCAACGGCACCTTGCCGGATGACGAAAATGAGTCAAGGAGAATACAAAGAAGGTCCAAGGCATATACATTCATCAATGGTGAGGTGTACAAAAGAAGCGTTACCGGTGTCCTTCAAAGATGTGTGGAACCGGAAGAAGGGAAAGAAATGCTTGAGGAAATTCACCAAGGAGAATGTGGGCATCATGCTTCATCAAGGGCGCTGGTAGCAAAAGTATTCCGGCATGGGTTTTATTGGCCCACTGCTTTGGAAAACGCTGAGGATTTGGTAAGAAAATGCAACGGGTGCCAGAGGTACGCCAAGCAAAATCATACCCCAAATACCTGGTTTAAAAACAATACCGTTAACATGGCCGTTTGCCGTTTGGTGCCTCGATATGGTCGGCCCATTCAAAACTGCAAGGAGCAGCATGACTCACATCTTGGTAATGGTGGATAAATTCACCAAGTGGCTAGAAGTGAAACCTATCGCAAAGTGTGATGGGCGCACAACGGTGAAGTTCTTGAAAGATGTCATTTTGCGGTATGGATACCCGCACAGCATCATCACTGACAATGGAACCAACTTTGCTCAAGGTGAGTTCAAAAGGTTCTGTGAGGACAACAACATCCGGTTGGATTTGTGCTCAGTGGCACACCCACAAGGCAATGGCCAAGTGGAAAGAATGAATGCTTTGGTACTTTCCGGTATCAAACCTAGACTCATTGATGCAGTGGAAAAGTCACCGGGATGTTGGCTCGATGAGCTACCATCAGTACTGTGGAGTATAAGAACAACTCCAAACCGGTCTACCGGATACACTCCGTTCTTCATGGTTTATGGAGCAGAAGCAGTCATACCAACCGACATCATTCATGATTCACCAAGGGTACAGCTCTATACTGAGCAAGAGGTCAAAGAGGCCAGAGAAAATGATGTGGACTTGCTAGAAGAAGCAAGAGAGCTGGCTTTGGCAAGAACAGCCATCTACCAGCAAAACCTCAGACGCTATCATAGCCGGAAGGTTAACCCGAGAGTATTCCGGGAAGGAGATCTCGTGCTACGCCTAGTGCAGCGCACTGAAGGCCGGCATAAGCTTTTGCCACCATGGGAAGGTCCCTTCATTGTAAGCAAGGTGCTTCACAATGATGCATATTACTTGATCGATGCACAGGAGTGGAAAAAAGGAAAGACGGACAGGTCCGGAGAGGAGAGCAAGCGTCCATTGAACGTAGCTCTGTTGCGTCCTTTCTACTCTTGAAGTTGTGGTGTAAGAAGTTCCTTTTTGTACCTTAATTGCTATGAATAAAAGATGCCGGAACCTTGAATGAATCTCGGGGACTACCCCAATAAGGTTGCATGGAACTTGTTTATTTTTTCAGTTTACCGGTTGCTTATTGAACGTTTTTTCTTTCCGGTTTAGTAGTGTGCTAAACCCTACCGGAGTCTTCGACTCTGCTGCTGTCCGCAACCCGGCTTCATGGCAAGCAAGATAAACCGGTAGGGGATAAGCACATGAACTGTGGAGAGGGAGAGCAGGAAAGAACAATCCAGAAAATTTAACTAACCCCGGTTAAACCGGTTTTTTGCAAAATTTCGAAGTTATTTCTAAGTTCAAGAAAATGCTTGTTTGGTGAAAGAACCTTGTGCTCATACGCCAAAGAACGCCCAGAGAAGGCAGGCAGAGCCAAGGCAAAAGAACCAAGTATGCATCGAATTGGATGCGGAAACAATTTAGAAATCTTTGCGGTGCAAGATAAAAGCAAAACCAGAAGCAAATATGCTAAGGCAAACTTAAAGATACTTAACTACCGGTATAACTTACCGGCATAAAATGTTGTGTGGCAACCGAAAGCGAACTTAAAGTTTTACATCATACACCCCGGCATACCGGGGTCAAATTTAACGAAGTCTGTTGTAAAGCAAGCAGGAGCAGATAAAATGTTCAGGCGACGGGGGCATCAGGTGGAGCAGCACCGGTCTCGGTGTCTTCAGGGGGAGCAGTGCTGGCCTCGGGAGCTTTCGGCGGCACGTCCTCAGCAGCCTCATCTTCATCTCCCTCTTCTTCTTCCTCATCGCTGAGGTAGTCCTTGACACCAGGAGGGGGAGGGATGAAGGTGCGGACCTCGGCATACTCAGCAAGCCGGTAGGCCCGGTCCTGCCGCTTCGCGGTAAGCACCGGATCCGTGTCAGTGGGAGCATCTTGGCGCACACCTTGAAGAGCATCCAGATTCAGAGCCGGGTACCAGGAGCATGCGGAGCGCAGCGCCGCGTCAGCTCCGGCACGAGCCGCGGAGCATTGCCACTCGCGAATCCGGTGCCCGGCATCCTTGAGCCGGTGGGCGGTAAGCGTGATGTTTGCCGGCATCTCCTCCTCAGGCCACAACACCTTGAAGAGTTGGATGGCGGCGTCCGGTAGGTCGGCAAGGAGCCGGTCGACGGAGCGCATGTGTTGGACTCGCGCGGAGAGGGCGACAAGATAGTCGTACCCATCCCAGTGCGCGTCCATGTTGGGAAATTCCCGCGCCACCCGATCCTCCATCACCTTCTTCACGGCGTAGACCTGGGAGTCCGGGAAATGCTCTACAGGAGGAAGGAAAGAGCATAAACACAAGATACCGGCAAAAAGAATGTCGGAAGAACAAGGAACAAGGATACATTTTCAAAAGGAGAAAGCTTATAAGCGAAAGAAGGGACAAGGCAGGGGCTTACGGAAAGCCAATGCGTCAATCTGCATAACCAACCGATCGTATTCCTTGTGATCTGTGGTCATGACATCAATGAGGCGCTCCGCTGCCTTCCGCGCCTTCTTTTCCTCCTCCAGCTCTGCCGTCAGAACGGTGTTGGAGTTCGTGGAGTCCTCCACGACCTCCGCCAGCCTGGCCTCAGCTGCAACCCGGGCATCCTTCAGAGCTTGCTCGTGCTGGAGCGCGGCTTGCATAGCCTGTTCCTTCAGCTCCCTCAGGGCGGTCTTCTGGGCGTCCAGTGCCTCGTGGTGCTCCTTGATGAGCTGCTCTTTCTCGCCTAGATACCGGAAAGAAACGTGTTAGCAAGCGGCAATAGATGAAATGAAAAAGAACGGGTTGACCGGAGAAGAAAGGGTGGTACCTTGAAGCTTGACAACCTGGGACCTAAGGGCCTCGATGGTGGCTTCCGGAACAGCTGTTAAACAAAAAGATGCGTAAAGATCAAAGAAGAAAACATTCCGGTGAAAAGATGCCGGAGGAAAAGAAAGAAAACCAACCTTGGCAGTGGCTATGGGCCTCGGCAAGGTCCCGATGCTCCCACAGGAGCTCCTCAAAGAGCTGCTTCCGGGCATCCGCGGTGCTCTGATCAAAGGAGGATGGTTATGAGAAAGAAAGAAACAAAGTTCTTAACCCGAAACTCGGGGACTGGCAGTGCCGGTTTCGCGCGTTTCTAAGTTAAGTTTTCCGCTAAGAACAAGAGTTCTTAACCCGAAACTCGGGGACTGGCAGTGCCGGTTTCGCGCGTTTCTAAGTTAAGTTTTGCGCTAAGAACAAGAGTTCTTAACCCGAAACTCGGGGACTGGCAGTGCCGGTTTTGCGCTAAGTTTTTAAGTTAAAGTTTCGCGCTAAAAGCTACGCTCTCAACACGAAACTCGGGGACTGGGAGGATAGACAAGATCCGGAAAGAAAAGAAACCGGCATCAACAAAAAATTACAAGAGGGTTGGCAAAACTTACCACCACGTTGCTGGTGGCGTCGTACCATGCACTGTCAAACTCCTTCACGGCGCGTTTAAGCCGCGAGAAGTGTTCTTCAGTGGACCGAGGCCCAGCAGGGTCTGGCGCTGGAAGGCGGTCCTTCCCCAGGCCGCGGGTAGAGGCAGAGATATCCGCCTCATTCCACTTCTGGGCGTAGGGGAGAAGGTGCCCCAGGTCTTTACCCGCGCGTTTCAGCTCAACGATCCGGCCTAGGAGGCCGGAAGGTTTGTCTTGGACAGCAGCAGCAGCAGGGCCGACGTGCAGCACCACGGACCGCGAGCCGCCTGAGGCGTCGCCCTCCACGGCCTTGCCCTGAGAAGCCCCGGGCTTGAGGAACTTGGTGATCTTGGAGGTCTCTGGTGGCGGCTTTCGCTTGGCCGCGGAAGGTCCTTGGCTTGGCGACGGTGTAGGCTCGAGGGAAAGAGCTTCCGGTTGAGGCGCGGGAGATACCGGCGCGGAAGTATCCGGCGCGGTGGAGGAGGAGCTTGGCTGCTTCTTTTTCTTCTTCGGGGAAGGAGGAACCAGAGGTTCCACCTGCCCGGCATCTATCTCGTCGGCGCCGATGTGGCTGGCGCCGGTATCTTGGGCTTCTGGAGGGGAGGTGAAATCCTCCTCCGCGCGGTGATCAGGAGGTGTTGGGGCCGCGCACCCCGAACTTGTAGTGCCTCCCGAAGGGGAGGCAGAGGTGTTGCCGGCACCAGATGGTGCCGGACTTGAGTGAGGAGGAGGAGTTGAGGTCCTTGCGGAGCCGGCAGAGCCCTCCGGCTGGGAGCCAAGCTCAAGCGCAGGGCTGAAAGAGAGAAAAAAGAGAGCGGGTTGGAAAAAAGCAACCAGAAAGGAACTTGGTGAAATGGAGAAAACACAAAAACAAAGAAAAGAAGAACTTACCCGGAAGAAACCGGCATCCGCTTCTGCTTGTAGCGCTTCGTGCCAACCTGCTTCCCTCCAATGACTTCTGTCCGAGGGCGTTTGGCAGGAGGAGCATGGCTAGGGCCGGCGCCAGCAGCTGGAGGATCACTTTTCTGGCCTTCGGCCATGAGTTTGTCCAGAAACTCATCCCCAACCTCGGCCTGCAGGGGGGCCACATGCTCATGGACCTGTGGGTTGATGCTGGCTGAGGGAATGTCTACAGAATGACAGTAACAAAAAGAATATGAGAAAACGAACAGAAAAGCTACCTCAAGCAAGGTCAAGTCATCAGACGAACCAGCTGGCTCCGGCGGAGACTTGCCGAGGCGTGAAGCTGGAGTCCGGCCCATCCTCAGATCCAGCCAGTGAATGACAGGATCCGGATCGTACTTGTCCAAAGGCCTCTTCCGGCAAGGGCCTCGTCGATCTGAGTCAATCCGGGGGAAGCGGGCCTTAGCCTGAAAACAAAGAAAAAAGGGGGTTTAGTCGCAAGTATGAAAATTACCGTAATACGACCCGAGCCGCATAATTTCTTACTTCTTGGGACGGAGGATTTCTGGAGCTGAGAGGGCAAAGGCCCCACTCCCAGTCATCCAGCATGTCCGTTTGGCAAATTTGGTTAGCCTTCAGGACCACGTCCGCCTTGCTCAAGGGCAGGCCGGTGATCTTGGTGGGATCACCGGGGCCGTACATCTCGCTAATCTTGTGAGCACGCTGCTGAAGGGGAAGCACCCGGCGGCAGATGAAGGCGCAGATGATATCGTCGGAGCAAATGTTGGTGTCCTTCATCAACTTCAACATGAAGCGTACCACCCGGTTCGTCTCGTTGTGATCCGTACCAGGGTTGTAGTGCCAGTTGATCTTGGCGGGCGGCGCCGGGTTGAACACCGGCAAGTTGATGAGGTTGGTGGCGCTCTTGTTCTTCACATAGAAGAACGTTGTCTGCCACAACCGGCAAGACTCGAGGCCGTTGAACTTAAAAAAGGGGCTCCCTTGGCGGTAGCCGATGATGCAAGACCCGCATTGTACGGGGGGTTTGGGCTTGGGAATGTCCTTGCCCTGGACCGAATTGATCCGGAGAGAGAAGAAGCGGGCAAACGTCTCGCGAGCGGGACGGATGCCGATGTAGCCCTCCATGAAGGCCACAAAGCAAGAAAGATAAAAAACGGCATTGCCGGGAAGGTGGTGAGGTTGGAGTCGATAGAAGTTAAGGAACTGGCGGAAGAAATCGGAGGCAGGAAGGCCGAAGCCACGCTCAAAATGAGCAAGGAAAACAACGACCTCACCGGGTTCGAGCACCGGTTCGATCTCGTCACCTGGAAGCCGGCAGATGACTCCTTCCGGAATCCTCCTGGACCGGTAGAGCCAGTCGATCTCATATTGGGTCACGTCGGAACCCCTCCAGGCTCCGCGTGTCTTGCCGGAAAGATCCTTTCCGGAGGCCCGGCTAGATGTGCCGGCCTCTTGATCTTGGCTAGACGCCAAATCCATCCGGGCGAGGTCTTCAGTTAGCCCGTCGGAGGTACTACTGCCTTGGTTACTAGAGGTGGCAGCGGGGAGAGACCCTTCACTAGACATATGGATCTAGGCGACGCCGGAATCTACCAAAAAACAGTTTTCCCCAAAGAGACCCTCGCGCGAAGATCTACGAGTAAGAGAAAAAGCAAAATAAAGAGAGGATAAATACTCTACCGCCCCAAGATCTGGAAAGCAAGAATAAGAGAGGTAGAGGCGCGTCGGGCCTAACCTGAGGCGGTGAAGTTGCAGAAGAAGGAGTTCGCCGGAGAGATGGCGAGCCTGCAGCCGGCGAAGAGGTTCGTCGACGGCGAGGTGAGGAAGAGTTCGAGGAAGTGCTAATGCAGCAACCGCGAGAGATGTGTTGCAGAGGCTCCTCGCGCGGTGGAGTTCAGCGGCGTCCGACGGAACAGCAGCGGAAGTCCGTCGGGCGGCGGAGCTTGAACGGCGAACGGAGAGGCGGAGGCGCAGAGGGCAAAGGCACTGAGCGCGAGGAAGTGGAGAATGCGAGGAGAGGAAGAAGGAGGAGCAGTTTCGCGTTATAAAGGAATGGGGCGACGTGGGCCAGAAAAACCGCTGGGCCTCAGTGGTTCAGATCGTGGGCCGCGACGGTTCGCTCCACGGGCCGCCACGTGGCGCACACACACGCGTGCGGAAAACCGTTTGCCACAAGAAGGCCACACGGATCTGGAACGGCCGCGTGGATCTGATGTGCCGCAATAAATGCTGGCGCAGAAGCCGAAGGGAAGTGACCCCTGACACTGGCACGTCAGTCACAGTGCGCATGTCTCTGTCAGGCGCGGGGCCCAAGATATTCTCGACTTCGCCGAGGAGGTGTTTAATGACTAAGATACCGGAGGATAAGATGCCGGAGAATGACTTGCAGATAAAGATAATGAAAATCCGGGCAAAGATGCCGGATCCAAGCCCAACGCCGGATGGATTAAACCGGTATCCAAAGACATGAGAACCTGGCATGGTCTGTTGGATAGGATCCGCCAGACTATACCAGCTTCGGGGACTAATGTTGGGGGGATGACCCCCGGTATGCCAAAGGCATGCCAAACCGGATGGTTTGAGCCATCAGGATACCGGTTAAATGTTCATACCGGAGCATAAGATGGGCGTTTGGCTGAACAGGGCTAAGCCGGTATCCTCAGGGGAGGTATACCGGAACCGGATAGAAAAGGTACCGGGCCACCGGAAAGAAGAGCATGTCGGCAAGACTGGTCAATGATCCTCTCCAGAGCTAGAAGACAAAGATGAGCTAAGCAAAGTAGCTTTAAACGAAGGGCTGACGATAAAGAAGAAGATGACGAAGAAAGAAGCCGGAGGACGTCAGCCTCCTTGATTAAAGAAGACCCCGGTGTCATCTATGATTAAAGTAGCTTTGTAAAGTAGTTTGTCTAGTCAAAGATGCCATTAGGGTTTCTTGCACTGTAAGCCATCCTCTCCCCTATATAAGGAGAGGGGGCAGCCCTCCTTACGTACGCACGCACGAAGTAGCAAGGCACGAAGCACAAACCTGTAACCTGTGAGAATCAATGAAGAATGTGATCTAGAAGCGAGTTCTTCCTTGTGTCTTTCTTCTTCAACCTCTGGCCCTGGCCAAGTTCTTGAGGAAACCATCCGGAAGTTCGTCCCATCGGATCACAAACCCTCCCCCGAATCCTCTAGCGTCCATTCGGCCCCAATCTAAGCCATCCTATGGCATCTGCTCGTTCACCACGACGACAATATCGCAATTCTGACATTTCGAGCATCATTTGCCTTATCAGGGTGTTTTGCATCGAAGTTCTGCCATGCTTTACCAATAGATGGGTGCCCCATGTTTAGCCGTCCCTTCTCGTCCTTGAATCTCAACCCGTTCTTATGCCACTTCATCTGTTTGGCAGACTCCTCGGACATGTAAAGCCGTTGGATTCTTTTTATGAACGGGAGATAACGAAGAATCTTCACGACGACTTTTTTCTGCACCTTCTCACCATTAGCTCTTTTTATCTCATGGTACCTAGAGGACCCAAACTTGCTACAATATTTGTCATCCGCAAACTCTTTCCAAAACAAAAGACAATTTTTGGGACAACAATCATACTTCACATAATCCATGCTGAGCGCTTTCAACATTTTCTTTGCTTCATACATGGTTTTAGGCAGACAATGGTCATCGGGCAACATGTTACCAACTGTTACCAGATTTTTTTCAAAGCATGCACGTGCGGTGTCGAACTGGGCCTTGTCGGCTAGTACTTGCGCGATGGCATCGAGCTGAGAATTTTTTGCACCCTCGTATAGAGGTCTCTTAGCCGCAGCCATCATATCATAGAAGGCCTTTGCGGTTGGCTCCGGTTCCTCCGGTTCTGGCGGTTCCTCCCGTTCTGGCGGTTCCTCCGGTTCTAGCGGAGGCGATTCGGTCATGTAGGCATCACAGAGATCATCTAGCAAGTTTCTAATCCCATCGTCCTCATTGCCATCGATCCGCTGCCTCATCACCTCACCTGTGTCATATTCGTACTGAGCAAAGTCGACACACGTGACGTAATCAGGCATATACCCATTCAACCAAAGATGTTTAGTCATATCATCCTTTCCCTCACGATGACGCCTCTTGCAACGAGCGCAAGGGCAACTTGGACGAACGCCTGACTTTGAACCACGCGCTAACTCCTTCACTAATAAATTGGTCTTCCATACCCACTCATCTGTCATTTCGAACTAGCACGGCCACTGTACATCCACTCATTATCAGCCATCCTCTGCTTTATTGGGAGACAAACAACAAATAGTACCATAAAATTAAATGCATCATATTTTTATTTTCTACAGGCAAAAACGCAAGCATCAACCTACATCTCTACTAGGTGGGCTCCTAGCAGCCGCCGGATCCGTATATTGAGTGCGTTCACAATGCTCTACCCCGGTACGAGACAGAATTTCGGCAGCACCTCTCCGCTACTCTCCCGATACACGTCTCAGCAAAAAGCCGAGAGGATGTGCATCAACAGAACAACGGGGAGGCGCTACCGAAATACTGACTCGTACCGGGGTAGAGCACGTGAACGTACCCAACTACGCATCTGCCGACTGTCACGTAAATGCCGCAAGAGTTACAATTGAAAATATGCCGACCACTAATGCATATTTATCCGCGTAACGCTCGCAGACGGGAAGTGACACCTAGGTTACGCAACTTTACTTGGAAAATGAATCTAGTGATATAAAAATGTGGAGGAGGTGGAGTTTTAGCTCACCCTCGGTGATGTCGGCGACCGTCTCGAATCGCGTCAAGCAGCAGGTATCCGGGGTCGTCACGCCAGCGGCCTAGTTTAGACAACAACAAATTCAAATTGTTATTTTCCTATTTTCAATTTTAAATTTCTATTTGCTACTTGCTATTTTCCATGTTTGTTTCTATTTGCTATTTTCCATTTTTGTTTCTATTTGCTATTTTCAAATTGCAACAATTACTAATTACTAAAATGCAAAATAAAATTACCTAGGGCTGGGGCGGATCCGGAGAGGCGTGGGCGCGGCCGACGAGCAGCAGCCGGTGGCGTGGCAGGGGCGGAGCAAGGGAGGCGCGGGCGCGGCCGGCGAGTAGCAGCCGGTGGAGGAGCAGGGGCGGAGGCGGACGGGGGAGGAGGGGGTTCCGGCGGTCGGAGGAGGAGGGGGCTGTCGGCAGCCGGGGGAGGAGGGGGCTGTCGGCGGCCAGGGAGGAGGGGCGGAGGCGACCGGGGGAGGAGCGGCAGGGGAGGCAGCCGGGGAAGGAGCGGCAGGGGAGGCGACGGTGGAGGAGCAGCAGCCGGTGGAAGCAGGTGGGGCGGCGGACGGGGGAGGAGGGGGTGGTGGCTCGGGTGGAGGAGGGTGGCGGCGCGCGGGGTGGAGGAGGGGCGGCTCGAGTGGAGGAGGGTGGCGGCGCGGGATGGTCTGTGAGCCGGACTGGTCTGGCTCGACCACTTAGAGCACGACCTAGATGTGTCGACGGCTAGGCCGTCGGCACAGTTTTTTTTTACTTTTTATTTTATTTTTTTACAAGGATGTGTGAAGCCATATGTTTGTTGCTGAGTACAACTTAATGGATACAACTCCTTGTAAAAACTTTCAAAAAAAAGTCCTTGCAAAAAAAGATAAATATAATGGATACAAGTCATTCACCATTTAGTATTGAGATGTCGCAGAGCAATCACGCATGTCAATTAGATGCATAACCATATTGTTGTTTGACCAGGGACTCACAATTTCAAGGAATTTTGTTAGGTGATGAACTATTTTCCCTCAAATTTTGCGCTATGTCCAAAACGAATACAATCAAATTCGAATTCGACAAAAATCGTCCACAAGTTAAAGTTTTCTTGTTTTTTTTTTGAAATTTTGCATGTTTTGGTGAGATCTAATTTAATTTTGCTATCCAAATTTTGATCCCAGAATTGGAATAGAATGAGTGCTTTATAAAATTGTGGAAAGTGCATTTTATGGCATGAATAGTATAATGCCAATATTTAGCTTCATTAGGAGTAGTTATGAGCTTCTTTATTAATTAAGTAACCCTGCCTAGGAATTAGGAGAACACCAATTTAACTATGTTTATTATATGCCAAGTCAACGCCGGGTACATGCAAGGTTAGGCAAACCCACACTTGTGCACATATGTTAGGGACATATGTAAGTTTTTGAGCGGTTCCGACGCTCCGGTGATCTGTATCTTCGGAAACACTAGGGCGGGGACCCCGCAGATTTACCCCTATAGCTTTATCCGTGTGACGGTTTAACAATGGAATTTTTTGTTTGCTTTGGTTTGTTTAGGACATATTTACATGGAAACCATAGGTTGGGCATACTTTACCATAAATTGGGCTCCGTTTGAGCCGTACCAGGAGTTTCCACATACAGATCCTGGATTTTCACCAAGTGCTGGCCCATGTCTGCGAAAATCGTCAACGTCGGGTACATGAAAGGTTAGGCAAACCCTACATCACACTTGTGCACATATTTTAGGAATGTATGAAAGTTTTTGAGCGGTTCCGACGCTCCGGTGATCTGTATCTTCGGAAACCCTAGGGCGAGGACCCCGCAGATCTACCCATATAGCTTTCTCCGTGAGACGGTTTAACAATGGACTTTTTTATTTGCTTTGGTTTGTTTAGGACATATGTACATGGAAACCATAGGTTGGGCATACTTTACCATAAAATAGGATCTGTTTGAGCCATACCAGGAGTTTCTACATACAGATCCTGGATTTTCACCAAGTGCTAGCCCATGTCTGCGAAAATCGTCAACGCCGGGTACATGCAAGGTTAGGAAAACCCTACATCACACTTGTGCACATATGTTAGGGACATATGCAATTTTTTGAGCGGCTCCGACGCTCCGGTGATCTGTATCTTTGGAAACCCTAGGGCGGGGACCCCATAGATCTACCCCTATAGCTTTCTCCGTGTGACGGTTTAACAATGGACTTTTTTGTTTGCTTTGGTTTGTTTAGAACATATGTACATGTGAGAAGGTATTAACTTGTCAATGCCTACGGATTGTAGACTAGGGTTTAGTTGGAAGTACAGGGCAAGTATATCTCGAAGGTTTCAGCTAGAAAAGTACTCGAGTGCTAGAAAACTAGGGTTTGGTTGACAATGAAATCGATCCTCTCTTCGTCCCTCGACTCCCCCTTATATAGGAGGCGGAGCCGAGGATTTCATATTACATAAGTTTACAGATTCCGGGAGACTCTTTGAGTTCGACCCGTAAAGTTACAAATCTCTTTATTCCTAATACAATTCTATGTTTCCTTGTCAACAACTAATTGGGCTTCCGAACTTCGTATTCGTCGACTCATGGGCCTTCAATAAACCCCGGGTACCATCTTCGGTAGGCCCATTGAAGATGCCTATGTCAGTAGCCCCCGAGATTTTGCTTGAATCGGAGAATCAAGGAAAATCTCCAACTTTACAATTACCATACAACTTCTTCGAGTTAACACATATCTTTAATAAAACAGTCGTATATTGTATAGGGATAACGGTAATTGGGGCTAGTTCATCTGATGGATCAGGTACTAGTTAACTGCTCTTGTGGCAATCCACAAAAAACCTACTTCAAGATCACGTCCCTGGACATGATCTCGGGATACTGGTGTAACTCGACATGCGCCGCTTAAGGTCTTACCAAATGTCTAATTCCATTCATGTTTTATTGGGTACCTAACGCGTCCGTTAGGATTTTCCTTCGCATATGCTGATACAGAAAAAGTAGCGAAGCACCGTCAGAGGCGGTGCCACGCTGCACAGGACGGATCCCGGGGACGGATCCCAGAGATTAATTTGCGACTGAGTCACTCTGAGAATATATTGTCGAGTACTTTTTCGGCAGTTGGAATAGCACATTTATTCGAGTCACCGGATGACTTGTATATTTTTATCTTGGTCTCCCAATGGGAGTATATCAAGAGTTATTTGTATAACTCGAAGTATGGTCACTGATGACCCACAAGTATAGGGGGTGTACGTAGTATCTTCGATAAGTAAGAATGTCCATCCCAACGAGGAGCAAAAGGTGTTGACAAGCAGTTTCGATGAAGGATTCACCGTAAATGCTCACAGACAAGTATTCAGGGGGTTTTGATGTAACAGATGAATAAAGTACGAGTAAGTAAAGTGCGAGAGTAACAATTGCAGCGAGTGGCCCAATCCTTTTTAGCACAAAGGACAAGACGGTTTGTTTACTTATAATGACCAAACGTTCTCGAGGACACACGGGATTTTAGTCTAGTGCTTTCGCTACATACGGCTAATTAATCTTCATTGTTTTGATAAGTGTTGTGTGGGTGAACCTGTGCTAATGTACCGCCCTTCCTAGGACTAATGCATACTTGTGATTATACCCCTTGCAAGCATCCGCAACTACAAGAAAGTAATTAAGATAAATCTAACCACAGCCTTAAACTCTGAGATCCTGCTATCCCTCCTGCATCGATATACCAACGGGGGCTTAGGTTTCTGTCACTCCGGCAACCCCGCAATTGGCAAACGAGTACAAGATGCATTCCCCTAGGCCCATAAAGGTGAAGTGTCGTGTAGTCGACGTTCACACGACACCACTAGAAGAATAACACCACAACTTAAATATCATAACATTGAATATTACTCAACCATACTTCACTACTAACATTTAGACTTCACCCATGTCCTCAAGAACTAAACGAACTACTCACGAGACATCATGTGGAACATGATCAGAGGTGATATGATGGTGAATAACAATCTGAACATAAACCTTGGTCCAACGGTTTCACTCAATAGCATCAATAACAAGTAGAAATCAATACCGGGAGAGTTTCCCCTATCAAACAATCAAGATCAAACCCAAATTGCTACAGCGGTGACGATGTGCAGCGGTGGAGACGGCGGTGATGATGATGAAGATGATGATGATGGTGATGGAGATGATGTCCAACTTGATGGCGGTGACGATGGCGTCGATTTCCCCCTCCCGGAGGGAATTTACCCGGCGGATCTCAGCCCGCCGGAGAGCTCTTTTCTCTCTGGTGTTCTCCGCCCCGCAGAGGCGGGTGTAACTCTTCGTGAGGTACCCTCTGGAGCTTAGGTCTTCGGGACGAAGGATTTCGCGAAGAAAAGGAGGCGAGAGGGGCTGTGGGCCCCCCTCCTCACAGGGCGGCGCGGCCAGCCCTTGGGCCGCGCCGGCCTATGGGGTGGGCCCACCTCGGGTCCCCTCAGCTCCCCCTTCTGGCTCACTTCTTCATCTGGAAAAATATGATTTTTGGTATAATTTCCGTCAACTGATGATCTTCCGAAATATTGCATTCTGACGGTGCTTTTTCCAGCAGAATCCTGGCTCCGGTGCTCGATCCTCCAATAATCATGAAACATGCAAAATAGATGAAATAACATAAGTATTATGTCCAAATATGAAATATATCAATGAATAACAGCAAATTATGATATAAAATAGTGATGCAAATTGGACGTATCAACTCCCCCCAAGCTTAGACTTCGCTTGTCCCCAAGCGAAACTGAACTCGGTAAACAGGACCACATGTTTATGGAGTGAAGAGTCGATAAATAAAATACGGACAAGAAACATCATATTCATTCACACGAGACATTCTAGTAAACATCTTCCTCATATAACTCAACTTGAAACAAGTATAAGGTAATCACAAATAAAGGTGCATAAGAAATCATAGTTGGTGATGGCAAACTTCGTTCTTGGTCAGAGAACAATTAACAGGTTATACTTATTTTATTGAGCAACGCTCTCATGTTAAAGTTTATATGGCACAACTTGCATACTCAATCATAATAGTCTCCCCATGATCATTGATAACTTACAAAGCCATATTCATTCAGATAAAACTTGTACTGAACAAGGAAGAATAAATGGTTTGATCACAACTACTCAAATGCTTGCTTAAGATGGAGGGAAATAGGTTTACTGACTCAACATAAAGCAAAAGACAGGCCCTTCGCAGAGGGAAGCAGGGATTAAATCATGTGCTAGGGCTTTTTCAGTTTTGAAATCATATAAAGAGAATAAAAGTAATATTTTGAGAGGTGTTTGTTGTTGTCAACGACTGGTAGCGGGTACTCTAACCCCCTTGCCAGACAAACCTTCAAAGAGCGGCTCCCATTTTATTTTTATTTTGTGTGGCACTCCTTCCAACCTTTCTTTCACAAACCATGGCTAACCGAATCCTCGGGTGCCTGCCAACAATCTCATACCATGAAGGAGTGCCTTTTTATTTTAGTTTTATTATGATGACACTCCCCCCAACCTTTGCTTACACAAGCCATGGCTAACCGAATCCTTCGGGTGCCGTCCATCAATCACATACCATGGAGGAGTTTCTATTTAGATTAATTAATTTGGGACTGGGAATCCCATTGCCAGCTCTTTTTGCAAAATTATTGGATAAGCGGATGAAGCCACTAGTCCATTGGTGGAAGTTGCCCAACAAGATTGAAAGATAAAACACCACATACTTCCTCATGAGCTATAAAACATTGACACAAATGAGAGATAGTAAATTTTGAATTATTTAAAGGTAGCACACGAAGTATTTACTTGGGATGGAAGGAAATACCATGTAGTAGGTAGATATGGTGGACACAAATGACATAGGTTTGGGTTAAGGTTTGGATGCACAAGAAGTATTCCCTCTCAGTACAGGTCTTTGGCTAGCAAGGTTAATTAGCAAGCATAAGAGTCGAGGGAAACAAACAAATATACATGTGATAGAAATAATCATGCATCTTCCTTGTAAGCACAAACAGTTTTAACTTCAGAATAATAAGCTATGAGCTAACAAGAAAGAAAGACAATGAAACAACTACATGTATTCCTCTTTTCTACTTAAACCTCAAAGTGTTGTTGCTATTGACCAATGCTAAGTTTGCCAAAACCAAATAGATTTATTCAATGCTCCCAAAGTGATACCAATACTAATAACAAGATCAATCATATAATAAGGATTGCAAACTAAAATAAGATGTGCAACATGTAAATGATAAGACTTCTCATTAATATTCCATAACGATAACTCACACCAAGGGATACATAGACAATCAACTAAAGGAGAGATACTTCCAAACTGCAACCCATCTTATATGATAACTTCCCTACTCATGATATGACACTACTTAACAGTAAAAAGTAAAAGGTAGTGATGATGTGATACCGCGGCACTCCCCCAAGCTTGGAACAAACCAAGGGGATGCCAATACCGATGATGAATTACTCCTTCGGCGATGGTGGTGATGAATTCCTGACAAGCTTCTCAACAAGCTCCTGAAGCTCATCAATCTTGTACGTGAGGTTGCGAATCATCTCTGAATTGTGCTCGACGCGGTTAAGAAGTATGTCCGACGGCGAGTCCCAACTCTTGGAGTTATTTCCCCACTCTTCTCCCTCAGGCTTCATCCTTTCTGCAGTGTTAGAACGATCTATATCGCAATTGCTAGGCAATGCTGCCCTGGGAACTCTTTCAATTTGACTATTGAAAATTAGATTGCGGAAGGGATGGTGAGTGCCTGAAGAAGATGTCTTCTGAGCTAGGTAATGACGTGGAACCTTTCCTCCGGTGCGAATTCTTGTGCTCCTGTTTGCACTAAAAGGGTTATCCACCACCTTGATGCTTGCGATGGTAGCACGCGGGTGTGCGCACGAGTCTTCCTCCACCTCCTCTTCATCCTCTTCCTTGACATTCTTGTCCTCCTCTTTCCACTCGGGATCTTGAATATCTTCATCTGAAAGCTCCTTGCCCTTGTTCTTGGAGACCATGGTGCTTCTAAACTGAAAACAGATCCTGGCAGAAACAGCTCGAAACAAAACACGTCGGGAAAACGATATATGGACCTCCAGGGGTCTGGGGGATTATATAGCAAAAAAATTCACGACAAAAGGAAAGTACCAGGTCGAACCGGAGTCGGAAAGAGGCGTCGAGGCGGCCAGCTCATAGGGCGGCGCGGGCCAAGGCCTGGCCGCGCCGGCCTATGGGGGCACGCCCTCGTGCGTCTCCTCCACTCCATTTCGATCTCGTAATTTTTCATATTTTCCAAAAACAGCAAAAACATTGTTCGGAAAGTAAATTGCGAACTTTTCATTACCAGTACTGTTACCTATTCAAAGTCGAGTTCTGGCGGACTGTCAATTTGTCCTTTGATGAAAGCCTCCGGTGTTTCCACTCGAATAATATCTACATCAACATTATAAGAATCACCTGAGATATAATGCTTGAGTCTTTGTCCATTCACCACTTGCGTGGCATTGCCTTGGAGAGAGCTAATTTTAATTGCTCCTGAACGATACACCTCCTCAACAACATATGGTCCTTCCCACTTCGAGAGTAATTTCCATGCAAAGAATCTGAGACGAGACCGATACAATAGGACTTTATCCCCAATATTAAATTCTCTTTTGATAATCCTTCTATCATGCCATTTCTTAACTTTCTCTTTAAAGAGTTTAGCATTTTCATAAGCTTCACTTCTCCATTCATCTAGAGAACTCAATTGCAACAACCTCTTATTACCGGCAAGTTTAGGATCTTTATTTAATTCTCTAACTGCCCAATAAGATTTGTGCTCTAGTTCTAAAGGTAAATGACAAGCTTTCTGATGACCCACAAGTATAGGGGATCGCAGCAGTCTTCGCGGGTAGTATAACCCAATTTATTGATTCGACACAAGGGGAGACAAAGAACACTTGGAAGCCTTAACAGCGGAGTTGTCAATTCAGCTGCACCTGGAAAAAGACTTGCTCTCAAGAGTTTATCAGTAGTAACAGTTTTATAGCAGTAGCAGTAGTGAAATAACAGCAGCAGAGTAACAAAGACAGCAGTAGTGATTATAGTAAACAGCAGGATTAAAATACTGTAGGCACGGGGACGGATGACGGGCGTTGCATGGATGAGAGAAACTCATGTAACAATCATAGCAGGGCATTTGCAGATAATAATAATACGGTGTCCAAGTACAAAGCAATCAATAGGCATGTGTTCCAATTATAGTCGTACGTGCTCGCAATGAGAAACTTGCACAACATCTTTTGTCCTACCAGCCGGTGGCAACCGGGCCTCAAGGGAAACTACTGGATATTAAGGTACTCCTTTTAATAGAGTACCGAAGCAAAGCATTAACACTCTGTGAACACATGTGATCCTCACATCACTACCATCCCCTCCGGTTGTCCCGATTTCTGTCACTTCGGGGCCATTGGTTCCGGACAGCGACATGTGTATACAACTTGCAGGTAAGATCATAAAACAATGAATATCATGATGAAACAATAACATGTTCAGATCTGAGATCATGGCACTCGGGCCCTAGTGACAAGCATTAAGCATAGCAAGTTGCAACAATATCATCAAAGTACCAATTACGGACACTAGGCACTATGCCCTAACAATCTTATGCTATTACATGACCAATCTCATCCAATCCCTACCATCCCCTTCGGCCTACAGCGGGGGAATTACTCACACATGGATGGGGGAAGCATGGCTGGTTGATGTAGAGGCGTTGGCGGTGATGATGGCGATGATCTCCTCCAATTCCCCGTCCCGGCGGAGTGCCAGAACGGAGACTTCTGGCTCCCGAGACGGAGTTTCGCGATGTGGCGGCGTTCTGGAGGGTTTCTGGCGACTTCGACTTCTCCCTGTGCGTTTTTAGGTCGAGGCCGATAAGTAGTCCGAAGGAGGGCGTCGGAGGCCGGCCGAGGGGGCCACACCATAGGGCCGCGCGGGCCCCCCTAGGGCGCGCCGCCTTATGGTGTGGGGCCCTCGGGCCTCCACCTTACTTGACCTTCTCGTTCGCTCGCATTCTGGGAAAATAGGGCCTTCGCATAAATTCCGAGGATTTTCCGAAAGTTGGATTTCTGCACAAAAACGAGACACTGAACAGCTTCGCTGAAAACAGCGTTAGTCCGTGTTAGTTGTATCCAAAATACACAAATTAGAGGCAAAACAATAGCAAAAGTGTTCGGGAAAGTAGATACGTTTTGGACGTATCAACTCCCCCCAAGCTTAGCTTATTGCTTGTCCTCAAGCAATTCAGTTAACAACTGAGCGATAAAAGAACTTTAACGAACACATTTGCTCATATGATGTATATATTCTCATGCTATGGCTAATACTTAAGTAGTTCATAGTGAGATACATGCAAATAAGATCATCTAACAGCTATGTCAATCATGAAGAGGTACCAACAATTAATAATAAGCATCATGAATCATGTATGTAAGCAGGATTGCAATGTTCATAAGAGAGTATGATAAAGTGGTATCTCACTTGCCCGTATTTGATTGGCAAAACATAAATGCCCAGGCACCTCTGGAGTTCATAGAAAGACTAGAAGTAGTGATTTTCAAAGATAAAAGCATCAAAGTTATACCACAATCAATCATATTTTGAGACAAGCATATTATACTAAGAATGACAGTTGTGCTCTCAAGATAGTGCTCAAAGAAATAATGGAGACACAACATAGAAGTAAAAGATTGACCCTTCGCAGAGGGAAGCAGGGATTAACATGCGCTAGAGCTTTTCATTTTTGAAATCAGGAGTAAAATCATTTTGAGAGGTGTTTGTTGTTGTCAACGAATGGTAATGGGTACACCAACTACCTCGCCAACCGGACTTTCAAGAGCGGCTCCCATGAATTATTTGCATATTTATGTGGCACTCCTTCCAACCTTTCTTACACAAACCATGGCTAACCGAATCCTCGGGTGCCTGCCAACAATCTCATACCATGAAGGAGTGCCTTTTTATTTTAGTTTTATTATGATGATGACACTCCCCCCAACCTTTGCTTACACAAGCCATGGCTAACCGAATCCTTCGGGTGCCGTCCATCAATCACAAACCATGGAGGAGTGTCTATTTAAGTTAATTAATTTGGGACTGGGAATCCCATTGCCAGCTCTTTTTGCAAAATTATTGGATAAGCGGATGTGCCACTAGTCCATGTGAGAGTTCGTCAAAAGTAAATGACAAGGTTGAAAGCTAAACACCACATACTTCCTCATGAGCTATGAAACATAAACACAAATTGAGAAGCATTTTGAAGGTTTTAAAGGTAGCGCATGAGAATTTACTTGGAATGGTTTGAAATGCCATGCATAGGTATTTATGGTGGACACTCTGGAATAACTTGGTTTTCATGTGTTTGGAAGCACGAGCAGCGTTCCCGCTCAGTACAAGTGAAGGCTAGCAAAAGACTAGGGAGCGACAAATCAAGAGAGCGATGCTTGTCATAATCATGCTTGCGGCAAAATAAATTAACGGAGGCATAAAAGTGATACAAGAACTCTAAAGCAATATAAATCATCGAGGCTTAATTGACTTTGGTTCAGTCATATGCACGCGTGAGCATGTGCCAAGTCGATATAAATGAATTATTCAGAGGAGGATACCATAATGCCATACCTACTTATGAATAAAACAATGCAAGCAAACATCCATGACATGCTACTCATATTAATAGATTGGAGCTAAACATGAGAGATCATAAACTACTAGACTTTCTCAAATAACATATACCTCACATGAACCAACTAAGCATGCTCACATGGATGAGTATATGTACAAAAATGAAAACAAATAGAGTTCATACCAGCCTCTCACCACAATCAGATTGTCGTAGATCGTCATTATTGCCTTTCACTTGTGTAGCTTGGATAATATGAAATGAAAACCACGCTCCAGCCACCGAAGACCATTGAACTCAAGATGAACTTTACAAACCAAAGAATAACAGCAAATATTTTTGGTGTTTTCGAATTGCAAACAAGAACAAAAGGAAACAAGCAAACAAAGCAAAATCTTTTTGGGTTTTCTTATAGCAAACTAGCAATAGCAAATAAAGCGAAACAAATGCAAGAAACCAAAGCAAACAAATGGTGAAGAGAAACAACAGAAATATTTTTGGTCTTTTTATGTTTTGGGAAAAAGAAACAAAGCAAGAACAAGAAAATGAAAACTAAAAGAAACACAGAAAAGCGAGATGGCAGAAATCTGCCAAAACCTGACAGCAGTACAGAAATCGATTTTTACAAAAATCTTACGTTGCTCAGATCGAAAAGTGTTCAACTAATGAAAGTTAGATAACAACCTGGGGAACCTGCACAAAAATTGGCAGCTCAAAATAATGTTCTGGCTGTGCGCAAGAATTTTTCTAGTAAGAGTCCAGAATCTGTTTTCAGGCAGCACTTCCCCAAATATCATCTCCCTCTCATTAGAAAACCACTCAAAGAGACTAAACAAGTATGTGCAAGTATCCAGCAACCATAATATGCAAAGAATGAGTGATGCCGGTATACCTCCCCCCAAGCTTAGGCTTTTGGCCTAAGTGGAGTTCAACCCCAACGAGGGTCGCTGTTCCTCGCCGGTGGATAATTCATGGCATAGTCATAGTAAAGTTCCTGTGCAGAAGAAAAGCGTGGAGGCTCCACATGCCCAACATGTTGATGCGAGGAACTTGCTGCATCGGACGATGAGTCGAGGTGTTCCTCGGTCTCCGTGTCATCTCTTGCATGATGGCCTCCTCCCTCTATGTGTGCATCCAGTGCACCTTCTGTGACCGACCAATCTTCCCTGGAATCAAGGTTAGACAGAACAGGCGCAGGCAATCTTACTAGTTTCTCAGTTTTCTTAGTTATTCTCCAGACTTTCTTATAAAATGTCATCTTGTAAAACAGGTTACCCAAGTTGGAGGAATCAGAAACAAATTCATGTTTAATCATAGAGGCTATGTCAAGTTTTTCTATGGAGAATGGAATATCAAAATGATGAGGTTCTACATTATGAAAAGCTAGTAAACGAGAGGCGATGAGACCTCCACAAATTCCACCTTTCTCACGGTTAGTAGCGAGTCTATAAGCTATCAATGCCCCCAAATTATAAGTCCTACTACTTTGCAGTGCCGCAGCTAGAAAAGCTAAATCCGGGATAGAAAGTTTACCACCAATCTTTCTAGCAAGAACGCATTTAGTAATGAAATAGGCAAAGTAGCGGATAGCCGGGAGCTGAATGCTAGTGATTTTACCACTATCCTCTGAGAAACTCCTTCCATAGCAAATCATCTTGAAGAGGCTTAAGAGTTCTTGCGGCGATCCCCTTATCTTCTCGCATGATCCCCATTGCGGTACTCTAATTGCTGCACAAAAATCACTGAATGGCAAGTTGACAGCTTTATTGTAAATTTTATACTGAACTGTGGGGTTAGATCGCGACCAATTGAACTTAAAGTCCTGCACAAAAGACATAGTTAATTTTGCATATTGTCTTGGCTCTCCTTCAACAAAATCACTCAGCCCTGCTCGAGAAATTAGACTCCGAACATCTTCCAATATTCCCGCGCTTCTCATGAAATCCGCGCACGGGTAGTAAGAGGGGTATACTCCCTCTTCACGATTCACTCTCATAACTTGTTGGACCTCCAATTCTTGTTGGTTAAGTTGATATCTACTCCACTCCATTTTCTGAAATTTTCAACAAACAATATAAATTTTGATTTGGTGACATATAATCAAGGGGAACTACTATAGGAACTTGCTAGAGTACTAATCATGCATCAAAACTAGTTTATACAACTTAGAACAAGCATGCAAGCTCACTAAACATGTTACCTACAGCAGCAGAATATTCAAGATATACTCAACCAAACAAAATTCTACTTGGATAGGTGGAGGAGTCACCTACCGGAGAGCAAATGTGCCAAATTTCAGACAGAAATCTGGGCTGAGCAAAGAGATCGAGAAATCTGGAGTTCTTGAGCAAAAACGCGAGTGAGAGGAACCTGGTGCGAGTTTTTTCGGGAGAGAGAAGATGCTGGGAGAAAGAGATGAAATAGTGGGGCAAGGAGGGGCCCACACCACAGGGTGGCGCGCCCCCCTCCTTGGCCGCGCCGGCCTGTGGTGTGGCACCCTGGGGTGCCCCACAGGTCATCCTCTGGTGCTCCCAGGTGCCTCTTCGAAAAATAGGACCAACGGTATAATTTTTGTGAATTTTTGAAAACTTTGAAGAATGCACATTTCTGGGTATTAAGTTTATTATTACTGGCCAGGAAAATTTTTGAAATCTCAAACTAACTAAGGAACTTTTCAAATTAAAAGTGCTACAGCAACTAGAGCAAGTGGAGGAAGAAAGAGATGTTGTTTACCTCCTCTATGCATATAAAAAGTATTTGTTAACAAGGTTGATCAAGTCTTGCCACCAAATAAATTTTACATAGCATAAGAAGAAATAAACCTCAAATCAATCATGTTACCTTGAATTGTATTGATATGGATCCAATCACGAGAGTTTGATATTCTTCTTTAGGCTCATATATAGGACAATCAATAGTTCCCACTTTGATAGTTCTCACATTAGAAATAGTATTAACTCCACACGCTTTCTCAATCCTCTTGGGAAAATAAACGGTATGCTCCCTATCATCAACATTGAAAGTAACCTTTCCTTTATTGCAATCAATAACAGCCCCTGCGGTGTTAAGAAAAGGTCTCCCGAGAATAAGAGACATATTATCATCTTCAGGCATTTCCAACACAACAAAAGCAGTTAATATCAAGCAGTTATTAGTAACTTGAACAGGAACATCCTCACATATACCAACAGGAATAGCAGTAGATTTATCAGCCATTTGCAAAGATATATCAGTAGGTATCAACTTATCTAAGTAAAGTCTCTTATAAAGAGAAAAAGGCATAACACTAACACCGGCTCCCAAGTCACATAGAGCAGTTTTAACATAATTATTCTCAACAGAACAAGGAATAGTAGGTATACCTGGATCGCCCAACTTCTTTGGAACTTTGCCATTGAAAGAGTAATTAGCAAGCATAGTGGAAATTTCCTCATTGGGGATTTTCCTTTTGTTAGTAACAATATCTTTCATATACTTTGAATAAGGTGGCAATTTAATAGCATCAGTCAAAGGGATTTGCAAGAATAAAGGTTTCATCCAATCACAAAATTTATTATAGTGTTCTTCTTCCTTTGATTTTAGTTTCTTAGCAGGAAAAGGCATTTGCTTTTGAACCCAAGGTTCTCTTTCATTACCATGTTTCACAGCAATAAAATCTTCTTTAGTGTACTTTTTATTTTTAGCATGCTTTTCAGGTTCTTCTTCAACATCTTCTTTATCAGAAGCATCATTCTTATCATTATCTTTATCATGTTCATTACCACTTTCAGTTTCAGCATCAGAAATAGAAATGCTATTAGGATCATTAACAAGTTCAGAGGATTCTTCAACATTCTTATGTTTCTTTTTCTTTTTCTTAGATGGAGCACTAGTTTTAGTTCGTTGAGAATCTTGTTCAACTCTTTTGGGATGTCCCTCAGGATATAAAGGATCCTGAGTAGAAACACCGCCTCTAGTTGTTACTTCATAAGCATGTTTTTCTTTAGAATTATTCCCCAACAAGTCATTTTGCACTTTAGTGAGTTGATCAATTTGAGTTTGAACCATATGAAAATGTTTAACAAGCATCTTAACATCATTGGAGGTTCTCTCTACAATATCATGCAATTCACTAATAGCTCGAGAATTTTCCATTAAATGATTCTCTACTCTCATATTAAAATTTTCTTGCTTAACAATATAATTATCAAACTCATCTAAGCAATGTGCAGGAGGTTTCGAATACGGAATATCTTCCCTAGTAAAACGCTGAAGGGAATTTACCTCAATCATGGATGAAGGGGGAATTGTCTCACATATATCTTCTATGGGAGGAAGATTCTTCACATCTTCAGATTTAATACCTTTCTCCTTGAGAGACTTCTTGGCTTCCCTCATATCCTCATCATTCAATTTAATTAAACCCCTCTTCTTTAATATTGGCGTTGGAGTTGGTTCAGGCGTAGTCCAATCATCATGATTCCGGCCTATTTTAGCCAATAATTCTTCAGCGTCGTCTGGAGTTTTTTTCCTGAAAACACAACCAGCACAACTATCCAGGTATGCCCTAGACTCAATGGTTAGTCCACTATAAAATATATCAAGTAAATCATGCTTTTCCAAATCATGGTCAGGCCGAGCTCTAATAAGAGAGCAAAATCTCGCCCAAGCCTCAGGCAATTTCTCTCCATCTTCCTGGTCAAAATTATAAATTCTCTGCAAAGCAATATGTTGAGCACTAGCAGGAAAGTATTTACGGAAGAAAACATCAAGCAATTCTTTTGGACTTTTAATAGAATCAGGTGGCAAACTATTATACCAAGTTTTAGCGTCATCCTTTAATGAGAATGGAAAATTTTTAGCAACAAAGTAAGTACGCTTCTTAACATCATCAGAAAACAAGCTACTTAGAGTAGATAACTCAATCATGTGTTCAACAGCACTTTCTTTTTCAGTACCACAAAAGGGTGTTTTCTCAACAATAGCTATATGAGATAGATCAAGAGAAAAATCATAATCTTTATCCTTAATGTTTATAGGAGATGTGGCAAATTTAGGATCAGGAGACAGTTTATATCTAATAGCATGTTCTGCAAGCAACTTTTTAATTTTTCTTGCATCAGTAGTAGCATTGCATTTTTCAATAAAATCATCATTAAGCTCCACATAATCTTCATCAGGATCATCACTAGAATAATCAAGTTCAGGTGAATTAACAGGTGTAGTAGCATTTTCATTAGGAGTTTCAGTATTTTCAATTTGTCTAGACCTAGCAATTGTAGCATCTAGAAAAGATCCCAATGAACCACTATCATCAAGCACAGCAGAAATATTATCAATATTATGAGAGTTTTCAGATTCAGCAGAAGTACCCGCATGTGAAGCATGTGGCGGTGAAACAAGTTTATCAATCACAGATGGTGAATCAAGAGCAGCAGAGGTACTCAGAGTTGTACCTTTTCTTGTAGTGGATGGTAATATGGCGACCTTAGTATCGCGAGGTTTACCCATGATGGAGAATTTGCAGCGAACAATATCAATCCAAGTGAACTTCCAAATAAAGCTATGCTCCCCGGCAACGGCGCCAGAAAACAGTCTTGATGACCCACAAGTATAGGGGATCGCAGCAGTCTTCGCGGGTAGTATAACCCAATTTATTGATTCGACACAAGGGGAGACAAAGAACACTTGGAAGCCTTAACAGCGGAGTTGTCAATTCAGCTGCACCTGGAAACAGACTTGCTCGCAAGAGTTTATCAGTAGTAACAGTTTTATAGCAGTAGCAGTAGTGAAATAACAGCAGCAGAGTAACAAAGACAGCAGTAGTGATTATAGTAAATAGCAGGATTAAATACTGTAGGCACGGGGACGGATGACGGGCGTTGCATGGATGAGAGAAACTCATGTAACAATCATAGCAGGGCATTTGCAGATAATAATAATACGGTGTCCAAGTACAAAGCAATCAATAGGCATGTGTTCCAATTATAGTCGTACGTGCTCGCAATGAGAAACTTGCACAACATCTTTTGTCCTACCAGCCGGTGGCAGCCGGGCCTCAAGGGAAACTACTGGATATTAAGGTACTCCTTTTAATAGAGTACCGGAGCAAAGAATTAACACTCCGTGAACACATGTGATCCTCACATCACTACCATCCCCTCCGGTTGTCCCGATTTCTGTCACTTCGGGGCCATTGGTTCCGGACAGCGACATGTGTATACAACTTGCAGGTAAGATCATAAAACAATGAATATCATGATGAAACAATAACATGTTCAGATCTGATATCATGGCACTCGGGCCCTAGTGACAAGCATTAAGCATAGCAAGTTGCAACAATATCATCAAAGTACCAATTACGGACACTAGGCACTATGCCCTAACAATCTTATGCTATTACATGACCAATCTCATCCAATCCCTACCATTCCCTTCGGCCTACAGCGGGGGAATTACTCACACATGGATGGGGGAAGCATGGTTGGTTGATGTAGAGGCGTTGGCGGTGATGATGGCGATGATCTCCTCCAATTCCCCGTCCCGGCGGAGTGCCAGAACGGAGACTTCTGGCTCCCGAGACGGAGTTTCGCGATGTGGCAGCGTTCTGGAGGGTTTCTGGCGACTTCGACTTCTCCCTGTGCGTTTTTAGGTCGAGGCCGATAAGTAGTCCGAAGGAGGGCGTCGGAGGCCGGCCGAGGGGGCCACACCATAGGGCCGCGCGGGCCCCCCTAGGCCGCGCCGCCTTATGGTGTGGGGCCCTCGGGCCTCCACCTTACTTGACCTTCTGGCTTCGTCAGTATTCTGGGAAAATAGGGCCTTCTGCATAAATTCCGAGGATTTTCCCGAAAGTTGGATTTCTGCACAAAAATGAGACACCAGAACAGTTCTGCTGAAAACAGCGTTAGTCCGTGTTAGTTGTATCCAAAATACACAAATTAGAGGCAAAACAATAGCAAAAGTGTTCGGGAAAGTAGATACGTTTTGGACGTATCACTTTCCCATAAACCATTTTATAAGGTGACATTCCCATGGGATTTTTATAAGCACTTCTATAAGCCCATAGTGCATCCTTCAATTTACTAGCCCAATTCTTTCTAGTTTTATTAACAGTCTTTTGCAAGATAGATTTAATTTCTCTATTTGATAGTTCTACTTGCCCACTAGTTTGAGGATGATAAGCGGAAGCAATTCTATGATTAATACCATATTTAGCAAGAGTTTTTCTAAAGCCACCATGAATAAAATGAGAACCTCCATCAGTCATAATATATCTAGGAACTCCAAATCTAGGAAAGATAATATCTAAAAGCATTCTTAAAGAGGTCTCACCATCAGCACTTTTTGTAGGTATGGCTTCCACCCATTTAGTCACATAATCAACAGCAACAAGTATATGAGTGTTACCTTCTGAAGAGGGAAAAGGTCCCATGAAGTCAAATCCCCAACAATCGAACGGTTCAATAACAAGAGTATAATTCATAGGCATTTCATTGCGTCTGGAGATATTACCAACCCTTTGACATTCATCACAAGATAAGATAAACTTCCTTGCATCTTTGAAGAGAGTTGGCCAATAAAAACCTGATTGTAGAACCTTTTGCGAGGTTCTATCTCCGGCGTGATGTCCTCCATAAACACTACCATGATATTTACTCAATATCTCTTGTTGTTCATATTCGGGAACACATCTTCGCAGAATACCATCCACTCCTTTATATAAGTGTGGGTCATCCCAGAAATAATGCCTTGATACGTCTCCGACGTATCGATAATTTCTTATGTTCCATGCCACATTATTGATGATATCTACATGTTTTATGCACACTTTATGTCATATTTGTGCATTTTCTGGAACTAACCTATTGACGAGATGCCGAAGTGCCAGTTGCTGTTTTCTGCTGTTTTTGGTTTCAGAAATCCTAGTAAAGAAATATTCTCGGAATCGGACGAAATCAACGCCCAGGTTCCTATTTTGCCCGGAAGCATCCAGAACACCCGAGAACCGCCAGAGAGGGGGCACAGGCCCACCAAACCCTAGGCCGGCGCGGCCAAGGGGGGGCCCACGCCCCCCTATAGTGTCGGCGCCCCTTCGACCTTCTGACGCCGCCTCTTCGCCTATATAAAGCCCCTGGACCTAAAACCTCGAGACGAAAAAGCCACGGTACGAGAAACCTACCAGAGCCGCCGCCATCACGAAGCCAATATCTGGGGGACAGGAGTCTCTGTTCCGGCACGCCGCCGGGACGGGGAAGTGCCCCCGGAAGGCTTCTCCATCGACACCACCGCCATCTTCATCACCGCAGCTGTCTCCCATGAGGAGGGAGTAGTTCTCCATCGAGGCTCGGGGCTGTACCGGTAGCTATGTGGTTCATCTCTCTCCTATGTACTTCAATACAATAATCTCATGAGCTGCCTTACATAATTGAGATTCATATGATGATGCTTGTAATCTAGATGTCGTTATGCTAGTCATGTGAATTTTACTTATGTGATCTCCGGAGACTCCTTGTCCCACGTGTGTAAAGGTGACAGTGTGTGCACCGTGTGGGTCTCTTAGGCTACATTTCACAGAATACTTATTCACTGTTATGAATGGCATAGTGAAGTGCTTATTTATATCTTTATGATTGCAATGTGTTTTGTATCACAATTTATCTATGTGCTACTCTAGTGATGTTATTAAAGTAGTTTTATTCCTCCTGCACGGTGTAATGGTGACAGTGTGTGCATCCGTGTTAGTACTTGGCGTATGCTATGATTATTATCTCTTGTAGATTATGAAGTTAACTATTGCTTTGATGGTATTGATGTGATCTATTCCTCCTACATAGTGTGAAGGTGACAGTGTGCATGCTATGTTAGTACTTGGTTTAGTTGTGTTGATCTATCTTACACTCTAAGGTTATTTAAATATGAACATTGAATTGTGGAGCTTGTTAACTCCGGCATTGAGGGTTCGTGTAATCCTACGCAATGGTGTTCATCATCCAACAAGAGTGTAGAGTATGCATTTATCTATTCTGTTATGTGATCAATGTTGAGAGTGTCCACTAGTGAAAGTATGATCCCTAGGCCTTGTTCCTAAATACTGCTATCGCTGCTTGTTTACTGTTTTCTTTGCGTTACTACTGCTGCGTTACTACTGCTTGTTTACTGTCCTGGGCAAAGCACTTTTCTGGTGCCGTTGCTACTACTTATTTATACCACCTGTATTTCACTATCTCTTCGCCGAACTAGTGCACCTATTAGGTGTGTTGGGGACACAAGAGACTTCTTGCTTTGTGGTTGCAGGGTTGCATGAGAGGGATATCTTTGACCTCTTCCTCCCTGAGTTCGATAAACCTTGGGTGATCCACTTAAGGGAAAACTTGCTGCTGTTCTACAAACCTCTACTCTTGGAGGCCCAACACTGTCTACAGGAAAAGGAGGGGGCGTAGACATCAAGCTATTTTCTGGCGCCGTTGCCGGGGAGGAAAGGTAAAAGGCACTCATACTTCAGTTCCAGGTAACAGTACTTTTCTGGCGCCATTGTGTTTGTGCTCGAAGCTATTTCCTTTAGATCCTGCAATTGCAACTTTTTGTTTCTTGTTTACACTAGTAAGGCATAATAGAAAACAACAAAAATATGAGAGATCTTTATGAACTTTATCTTGAATTAGGACATGATGTGTTTGAAGAGAGAATTAAAAAACCCATGGAACTTTATATGCATGCTAATGGGAATGTTATTAATATGAATGCTTTGAACACTATTGTTGCTAATGCTATGGAAAATTCTAAGCTTGGGGAAGCTGGTTTTGATGAGCATGATCTTTTTAGCCCCCCAAGCAATGAGGAGGAAATTTACTTTGATGATACTTTGCCTTCTATTTATGATGATTATAATGATAGTGGTCTTTTGTTGCCGCCTACTATGGAGAGTGAATTTGATTATGATTACAATATGCCTCCTATATTTGACGATAGCCACTTTGATGAATTTGCTCCCACTACAACTACTAAAATTGATTATGCTTATGTTGGGAGTAGTAATAATTTTATGCATGAGACTCATGATAAGAATGTTTCATTTGATAGTTATATTGTTGAGTTTTCTCATGTTGCTACTGAAAGTTATTATGAGAGAGGAAAATATGGTTGTAGAAATTTTCATGTTACTAAAACACCTCTCTATGTGCTGAAATTTTTGAAACTACACTTGTTTTATCTTCCTGATCTTGTTACTTTGCTCTTCATGAACTTGTTTATTTACAAGATTCCTTTTCATAGGAAGCATGTTAGGCTTAAAGTTGTTTTGAATTTGCCTCTTGATGCTCTCTTTTGCTTCAAATACTATTTCTTGCGAGTGCATCATTAAAACTGCTGAGCCCATCTTAATGGCTATAAAGAAAGAACTTCTTGGGAGATAACCCATGTGTTATTTTGCTACAGTACTTTGTTTTATATTTGTGTCTTGGAAGTTGTTTACTACTGTAGCAACCTCTCCTTATCTTAGTTTTGTGTTTTGTTGTGCCAAGTAAAGTTGTTGATAGTAAGGTTCATACTAGATTTGGATTACTGCGCAGAAACAGATTTCTTTGCTGTCACGAATCTGGGCAAAATTCTCTGTAGGTAACTCAGAAAATTATGCCAATTTACGTCAGTGATCCTCAGATATGTACGCAACTTTCATTCAATTTGAGCATTTTCATTTGAGCAAGTCTGGTGCCTCAATAAAATTTGTCAATACGAACTGTTCTGTTTTGACAGATTCTGCCTTTTATTTCGCATTGCCTCTTTTGCTATGTGGGATAGATTTCTTTGTTCCATTAACTTTCAGAAGCTTTGGGCAATGTCCAGAAGTGTTAAGAATGAATGTGTCACCTCTGAACATGTGAATTTTTGATTATGCACTAACCCTCTAATGAGTTTGTTTCGAGTTTGGTGTGGAGGAAGTTTTCAAGGGTCAAGAGAGGGAGATGATACAACATGATCAAGGAGAGTGAAAGCTCTAAGCTTGGGGATACCCCGGTGGTTCACCCCTGCATATATCAAGAAGACTCAAGCGTCTAAGCTTGGGGATGCCCAAGGCATCCCCTTCTTCATCGACAAATTATCAGGTTCCTTCTCTTGAAACTATATTTTTATTCGGTCACATCTTATGTAATTTACTTGGAGCGTCTGTGTGCTTTTGTTTTTGTTTTTGTTTGAATAAATGCTTGTGTGGGAGAGAGACACGCTCCGCTGGTTCATATGAACACATGTGTTCTTATCTTTTAATTTTCATGGCGAAGGTTGAAACTTCTTCGTTAATTGTTATATGGTTGGAAACGGGAAATGCTACATGTAGTAATTGGTAGAATGTCTTGAATAATGTGATACTTGGCAATTGTTGTGCTCATGATTAAGCCCTTGCATCATATACTTTGCACCTATTAATGAAGAAATACATAGAGCTTGCTAAATTTGGTTTGCATATTTGGTCTCTCTAAGGTCTAGATAATTTCTAGTAAAGTGTTCGAACAACAAGGAAGACGGTGTAGAGTCTTATAATGTTTACAATATGTCTTTTATGTGAGTTTTGCTGCACCGGTTCATCCTTGTGTTTGTTTCAAATAACCTTGCTAGCCTAAACCTTGTATCGAGAGGGAATACTTCTCATGCATCCAAAATCCTTGAGCCAACCACTATGCCATTTGTGTCCACCATACCTACCTACTACATGGTATTTCTCCGCCATTTAAAAGTAAATTGCTTGAGTGCTACCTTTAAACAATTCAAAATTTATCACCTCTGATTTGTGTCAATGTTTTATAGCTCATGAGGAAGTATGTGGTGTTTATCTTTCAATCTTGTTGGGCAACTTTCACCAATGGACTATTGGCTTCATCCGCTTATCCAATAATTTTGCAAAAAGAGCTGGCAATGGGATTCCCAGTCCCAAATTAATTAACAAAAATAGACACTCCTCCATGGTATGTGATTGTTGGACGGCACCCGAGGGATTCGGTTAGCCATGGCTTGTGTAAGCAAAGGTTGGGAGGAGTGTCATCATAATAAAACTAAAATAAAAAGGCACTCCTTCATGGTATGAGATTGTTGGCAGGCACCCGAAGGATTCGGTTAGCCATGGTTTGTGAAAGAAAGGTTGGAAGGAGTGCCACCCAAAAATAAAATAAAATGGGAGCCGCTCTTTGAAGGTTTGTCTGGCAAGGGGGTTAGAGTACCCGCTACCATTCGTTGACAACAACATACACCTCTCAAAATTTTACTTTTATTGCTCTCTATATGTTTTCAAAACCAAAGCTCTAGCACAAATATAGCAATCAATGCTTTCCTCTGCGAAGGACCTTTCTTTTACTTTTATGTTGAGTCAGTTCACCTATTTCTCTCCACCTCAAGAAGCAAACACTTGTGTGAACTGTGCATTGATTCCTACATACTTGCATATTGCACTTATTATATTACTCTATGTTGACAATATCCATGAGATATACATGTTACAAGTTGAAAGCAACCGCTGAAACTTAATCTTCCATTGTGTTGCTTCAATACCTTTACTTTGAATTATTGCTTTATGAGTTAACTCTTATGCAAGACTTATTGATGCTTGTCTTGAAGTACTATTCATGAAAAGTCTTTGCTATATGATTCATTTGTTTACTCATGTCATTTACCATTGTTTTGATCGCTGCATTCATTACATGTGTTTACAATAGTATGATCAAGGTTATGATGGCATGTCACTCCAGAAATTATCTTTGTTATCGTTATTCGCTCGGGACGAGCAGGAACTAAGCTTGGGGATGCTGATACGTCTCCGACGTATCGATAATTTCTTATGTTCCATGCCACATTATTGATGATATCTACATGTTTTATGCACACTTTATGTCATATTTGTGCATTTTCTGGAACTAACCTACTGACGAGATGCCGAAGTGCCAGTTGTTGTTTTCTGCTGTTTTTGGTTTCAGAAATCCTAGTAAAGAAATATTCTCGGAATCGGACAAAATCAACGCCCAGGTTCCTATTTTGCCCGGAAGCATCCAGAACACCCGAGAACCGCCAAAGAGGGGGCACAGGCCCACCAAACCCTAGGCCGGCGCGGCCAAGGGGGGGCCCGCGCCCCCCTATAGTGTCGGCGCCCCTTCGACCTTCTGACGCCGCCTCTTCGCCTATATAAAGCCCCTGGACCTAAAACCTCGAGACGAAAAAGCCACGGTACGAGAAACCTTCCAGAGCCGCCGCCATCGCGAAGCCAATATCTGGGGGAGAGGAGTCTCTGTTCCGGCACGCCGCCGGGACGGGGAAGTGCCCCCAGAAGGCTTCTCCATCGACACCACCGCTATCTTCATCACCGCTGCTATCTCCCATGAGGAGGGAGTAGTTCTCCATCGAGGCTCGGGGCTGTACCGGTAGCTATGTGGTTCATCTCTCTCCTATGTACTTCAATACAATAATCTCATGAGCTGCCTTACATGATTGAGATTCATATGATGATGCTTGTAATCTAGATGTCGTCATGCTAGTCAAGTGAATTTTACTTATGTGATCTCCGGAGACTCCTTGTCCCACGTGTGTAAAGGTGACAGTGTGTGCACCGTGTGGGTCTCTTAGGCTATATTTCACAGAATACTTATTCACTGTTATGAATGGCATAGTGAAGTGCTTATTTATATCTCTTTATGATTGCAATGTGTTTTGTATCACAATTTATCTATGTGCTACTCTAGTGATGTTATTAAAGTAGTTTTATTCCTCCTGCACGGTGTAATGGTGACAGTGTGTGCATCCGTGTTAGTACTTGGCGTATGCTATGATTATGATCTCTTGTAGATTATGAAGTTAACTATTGCTATGATGGTATTGATGTGATCTATTCCTCCTACATAGTGTGAAGGTGACAGTGTGCATGCTATGTTAGTACTTGGTTTAGTTGTGTTGATCTATCTTACACTCTAAGGTTATTTAAATATGAACATTGAATTGTGGAGCTTGTTAACTCCGGCATTGAGGGTTCATGTAATCCTACGCAATGGTGTTCATCATCCAACAAGAGTGTAGAGTATGCATTTATCTATTCTGTTATGTGATCAATGTTGAGAGTGTCCACTAGTGAAAGTATGATCCCTAGGCCTTGTTCCTAAATACTGCTATCGCTGCTTGTTTACTGTTTTACTGCGTTACTACTGCTGCGTTACTACTGCTTGTTTACTGTCCTGGGCAAAGCACTTTTCTGGTGCCGTTGCTACTACTTATTTATACCACCTGTATTTCACTATCTCTTCGCCGAACTAGTGCACCTATTAGGTGTGTTGGGGACACAAGAGACTTCTTGCTTTGTGGTTGCAGGGTTGCATGAGAGGGATATCTTTGACCTCTTCCTCCCTGAGTTCGATAAACCTTGGGTGATCCACTTAAGGGAAAACTTGATGCTGTTCTACAAACCTCTGCTCTTGGAGGCCCAACACTGTCTACAGGAAAAGGAGGGGGCGTAGACATCATGCCTCAAGTCATAAAAGAATTTCCTCCTTTGCTGAGCTGAAAAGGTTGGAGGCAAGTACTTGGAAACAATAAAGTTAGCATCATCAGCATACCAAGGACTGTCTCGCGAGCTCACCTTTATTACAGCCAATTGTTCATTTGGAAAACCATCATTAACAGGAACAGGATCATAAGCAATATTTTCCAATCTAGACAAATTATCAGCAACAGGATTATCAGCACCTTTCCTATCTACAATATGTAAATCAAATTCTTGCAACAGAAGTACCCATCTAACAAACCTTGGCTTAGCATCTTTCTTTTGCATAAGGTATCTGATTGCAGCATGATCAGTATGTATAGTAACTTTTGAATCAACAATATAGGATCTAAACTTATCACAAGCAAAGACTACAGCTAACAATTCTTTTTCAGTGGTAGCATAATTTCTTTGAGCAGCATCAAGGGTTTTACTAGCATAATGAATAACATTCAATTTTTTATTTACTCGCTGTCCAAGAACAACACCTACAGCAAAATCACTAGCATCACACATAATTTCAAATGGTAAGTTCCAATCAGGAGGTTCAACTATAGGAGCAATTGTTAAGGCTTTCTTGAGAGTTTCAAAAGCTTCCTTACAATCATCATCAAAAACAAAAGGTACATCTTTTTGAAGAAGATTAGTAAGAGGCTTTGAAATCTTGGAGAAGTCTTTAATAAACCTCCTATAAAACCCAGCATGACCAAGAACACTACGAATACCTTTAACATCCCTAGGATAGGGCATCTTCTCAATTGCTTCAACTTTAGCTCTATCAACTTCAATACCTCTCTCGGAAATTTTATGTCCCAATACAATTCCTTCATTAACCATAAAGTGGCATTTCTCCCAATTAAGAACAAGGTTAGTTTCTTCACATCTCTGCAAAACTTTATCAAGGTTCCGCAAGCAATTATCAAAAGAATTCCCATAGACAGAAAAATCATCCATGAATACCTCTACAATACTCTCGCAAAAGCCATGAAAAATAGCAGACATGCATCTTTGAAAAGTAGCAGGAGCATTACATAAACCAAAAGGCATACGTCTATAAGCATAAGTTCCATAAGGATAAGTGAAAGTGGTTTTCTCTTGATCCTTAGTTTTAACAGCAATTTGTGAAAACCCAGAATAACCATCAAGAAAACAAAAGTGAGTATTCTTAGATAGCCTTTCTAACATTTGATCAATAAAAGGCAAAGGGTAATGATCTTTTTTAGTAACCTTATTAACTTTACGATAATCAATGCACATTCTATACCCTACAACTACTCTTTGAGGTATGAGCTCATCATTATCATTAGGCACAACAGTCATTCCTCCTTTCTTAGGAACACAATGCACAGGACTAACCCATCTACTATCAGCAATAGGATATATAATACCAGCTTCAAGAAGTCTTAATACCTCATTTCTTACCACATCCTTCATCTTAGGAATTAGACGACGCTGAGGTTCAACAACAGGCTTCGCATCATCTTCCATATTAATGGCGTGTTGGCAAATAGAGGGAGAAATCCCCTTCAAGTCATCAAGAGTGTAGCCAATAGCTCCTCGGTGCTTCTTCAGTATTTCCAATAACCTTTCTTCTTCGAACTCTGAAAGCTTAGAACTAATAATAACAGGATATATTTTCTTATCATCAGTATGAGCATATTTAAGATTATCAGGCAAAGGTTTTAAATCAAAGACAGGATCTTCCTTTGGTGGCGGTGTTGTACCCAGATCTTCTACCGGTAAATCATGCTTAAGAATAGGTTGGCGAAGAAAAATTTCATCAAGCTCATCTCTTTCTTTCCTAAAAACTTCACTCTCGCTATTCTCCAAATGTTGCTGCAAGGGATTATTAGGAGCAAGAACAATAGATGCACACTGTTCAACTTTAAAATCATTATTAGGCAAATCAGCTTTATAAGGAGTTTTGGTAAATTTAGAGAAGTTAAACTCATAAGATTCACCAGCAAATTTAGTCAAAATTTGCTCTTTCTTGCAATCTATAATAGCTCCACAAGTATTTAGAAAAGGTCTACCAAAAATGATAGGATAATATTCACTAGCAGCAGAACCAAGTACCAAAAAGTCAGCAGGATATTTAATCTTACCACATAGGACTTCCACATCTCGAACAATACCAATTGGAGAAATAGTGTCTCTATTAGCCAGCTGAATAACCACATCAATATCTTCAAGTTCACAAGAACCAATTTCGTGCATAATCTCCGTGTAAAGCTCATAAGGAATAGCACTAATACTTGCACCCATATCACATAAACCATAATAACAATGATCACCAATTCTAACAGATAGCATAGGAACACTAGCTTGTTTGGATTTATTAGGATGTGAAACAATATTGGAAGCATCTTCACAGAAAATAATATGACCATCCTCCATATTTTCAGTCACAAGATCTTTAACTATTGCAACAACAGGTTCAACTTTTATTTGTTCTTCAGGTTCTATAGGTTTCTTTTCACTTTTATGAACCGCACTATTTATAACAGAGTACTCCTTCATTTTAGCAGGGAAAGGAGTTTTTCAATATAAGCTTCAGGAATAACATGATCAACAGTTTCAACTGCAACGCATTTATTAATAGATGAATCAATTTTATCTTTATACAGTTCATGATACTTATCAAAATTCTTCTTAGGCAATTCATAATGAGAGGCAAAAGCTTTATAAAGATTTGCAGCAACTTGAGAATCAAGACCATAAGTAGCACTCATATTACGAAATTTATCAGTATCCATAAAAGCTTCAATGCATTTATAATCATAATTTATACCTGATTCTCTATCTTTGTCGTTCTCCCATCCTTCAGTATTTTCCTGGATCCGATTGAGAAGGTCCCTTTTAAACTCTTCTTTGTTGCGCGTGAATGATCCAGAACAAGAAGTATCCAGCAAGGTCTTGTCTTCAAAAGAAAGTCTTGCATAGAAATTATCAATAATAATATTACCAGGAAGCTCATGAATGGGGCATTTGAGCATTAAAGACTTCAATCTCCCCCAAGCTTGGGCAATACTCTCTCCATCATGAGGCCAAAATTTATATATGCGGTTCCGATCCTTATGAATTTCACTTGGAGGATAGAACTTAGAATAAAACCGGGGCACAATATCATTCCATTCAAGAGAATCCCCATTATCCAGTAATTTATAGCAATGCGCCGCTTTACCAGACAGCGATATAGAGAATAGTTTCTTCCTCACTTCATCCATAGCAATACCTGCACACTTGAATAAACCGCATAATTCATGCAAGAACAGTAAATGATCTCCAGGGTGGACAGTTCCATCCCCTGTATAACGGTTACCCACTACGCGTTCAATAATTTTCATAGGTATTTTGTATGGTATCTCTTCCTTACCTAGCGCCTCATCCACTACCTTTGCAGTAGTAGCAGATTTTCCAAATAAACATTCAAAAGGAGATCTCTCCATAATGAATTATGGCAGCAGGTAGAAATAAAATCAGCACAAACAGTAGAAGTTTCCCTTACCAATTCCACTTACCAATAGCGCTTCACTCCCCGGCAACGGCGCCAGAAAATAGTCTTGATGACCCACAAGTATAGGGGGTGTATCGTAGTATCTTCGATAAGTAAGAATGTCGATCCCAACGAGGAGCAGAAGGTGTTGACAAGCAGTTTCGATGAAGGATTCACTGTAAATGCTCACGTACAAGTATTCAGTGGGGTTTTGATGTAACAGATGAATAAAGTACGAGTAAGTAAAGTGCGAGAGTAACAATTGCAGCGAGTGGCCCAATCCTTTTTAGCACAAAGGACAAGCCGGTTTGTTTACTTATAATGACCAAACGTTCTCGAGGACACACGGGATTTTAGTCTAGTGCTTTCGCTACATACGGCTAATTAATCTTCATTGTTTTGATAAGTGTTGTGTGGGTGAACCTGTGCTAATGTACCGCCCTTCCTAGGACTAATACATACTTGTGATTATACCCCTTGCAAGCATCCGCAACTACAAGAAAGTAATTAAGATAAATCTAACCACAGCCTTAAACTCTGAGATCCTGCTATCCCTCCTGCATCGATATACCAACGGGGGCTTAGGTTTCTGTCACTCCGGCAACCCCGCAATTGGCAAACGAGTACAAGATGCATTCCCCTAGGCCCATAAAGGTGAAGTGTTGTGTAGTCGACGTTCACACGACACCACTAGAAGAATAACACCACAACTTAAATATCATAACATTGAATATTACTCAACCATACTTCACTACTAACATTTAGACTTCACCCATGTCCTCAAGAACTAAACGAACTACTCACGAGACATCATATGGAACATGATCAGAGGTGATATGATGGTGAATAACAATCTGAACATAAACCTTGGTCCAACGGTTTCACTCAATAGCATCAATAACAAGTAGAAATCAATACGGCCGGGAGAGTTTCCCCTATCAAAAAATCAAGATCAAACCCAAATTGCTACAGCGGTGACGATGTGCAGCGGTGGAGACGGCGGTGATGATGATGAAGATGATGATGATGGTGATGGAGATGATGTCCAACTTGATGGAGGTGACGATGGCGTCGATTTCCCCCTCCCGGAGGGAATTTCCCCGGCGGATCTCAGCCCGCCGGAGAGCTCTTTTCTCTCTGGTGTTCTCCGCCCCGCAGAGGCGGCTGTAACTCTTCGTGAGGTACCCTCTAGAGCTTAGGTCTTCGGGACGAAGGATTTCGCGAAGAAAAGGAGGCGAGAGGGGCTGTGGGCCCCCCTCCTCACAGGGCGGCGCGGCCAGCCCTTGGGCCGCGCCGGCCTATGGGGTGGGCCCACCTCGGGTCCCCTCAGCTCCCCCTTCTGGCTCACTTCGTCATCTGGAAAAATAGGATTTTTGGTATAATTTCCGTCAACTGATGATCTTCCGAAATATTGCATTCTGACGGTGCTTTTTCCAGCAGAATCCTGGCTCCGGTGCTCGATCCTCCAATAATCATGAAACATTAAAAATAGATGAAATAACATAAGTATTATGTCCAAATATGAAATATATCAATGAATAACAGCAAATTATGATATAAAATAGTGATGCAAATTGGACGTATCACTCACCATGTCTTTTATAATTTCATCGGGCACGCGAACAGCATTCCCGATGGGAGTAGCCCCCGAGGCTACAACCAAGTGATTGTACTTGGTTGTAGGCTAACTATTTTAACATCTTTTATCGTTATATTGTTATCTTTTCGAATTCTTCCATCTTTATCGGGTGCGCGACCAGCGCACCCGATGGGAGTAGCCCCCGAGCATATGAACAAATGCTTGTATTTGATCAAAGGCTCCCGAAATTATCATCAATCCATCTATGTCACCAATCCTCAGAACACCGTAGTCGAAATTTCTCTCTTTAAAGTGACATCAGTGCTGACGATAGCCACGACCGCTGTATTGGGAAAACGCGAGTCTTGTCTTGTCACTGACTTGTAGGTCTGAAAGCCTGCGGTCTGTGACACGTTACGCAAGTGGGGGACACACGTCCTCCGCTTTTTCTGGCACGCGCACTGTAGCGCCTGTCCAGTTCCGTCGTAGTAAAAAGACCTTATTACCCATGGAGACACATGTAAGTCATCAAATCCGTTCCTTCTACATCCAACGGCACGTCGATTCATAGGTTTGCTATAAAGGGTCTTCTTCTTCCTCCTGCTATCCCCTTCGCCGCGCCGCACTCAGATCCTCTCTCTATCCAAAAATCCCCATTGCAAACACACAAGCTCCTGCGCTCGCCCTCATCTTCAATCTCTCCAGCACCAACGTTGATGCCACCACGAGCGAGGCTCTCAAGGCACACCTCTCCAATGGCGGCAGGAAACCTGGAGTTCACGGAGTGGGAGAGATCCAAGATCTCCAATCAAGATCTGAACCTGCTCAAGAAACTGGGGCTGGCGAAGAAGGATGAGACGCTGATCTTCCCCAGCGAGGAGAGCTATCCGTCGTCCCCCATCGGATATCAGGTTACCTTTGTTGACCACCTCATTCGCGGCCTCTCTGCTCCTATCCATCCTTTTCTTCGTGGATTGCTCTTTGTGTACGGGTTGCAGCTACATCAGCTGACTCCCAATTCCATCCTTCACGTTTCTATCTTTATCTCTCTTGATGAATGCTTCCTCAGGACCCAACCGAATTGGGCTCTGTGGAAGCGCATTTTCTGCCTTTGCCACAACGGCTCCCACAACATTGCCTATTTTTGGAGATATGCCCAAGAGGCAATAATAAAATGGTTATTATAATATATCTTTGTGTTTATGATAATGTTTACATACATGCTATAATTGTATTAACCGAAACATTGATACATGTGTGTTATGTGAACAACAAAGAGTCCCTAGTAAGCCTCTTGTATAACTAGCTTGTTGATTAATAGATGATCATGGTTTCGTGATCATGAACATTGGATGTTATTAATAACAAGGTTATGTCATTATATGAATGATGTAATGGACACACCCAATTAAGCGTAGCATAAGATCACGTCATTAAGTTATTTGCTATAAGCTTTCGATACATAGTTACCTAGTCCTTATGACCATGAGATCATGTAAATCACTTATACCGGAAAGGTACTTTGATTACATCAAACGCCACTGCGTAAATGGGTGGTTATAAAGGTGGGATTAAGTATCCGGAAAGTATGAGTTGAGGCATATGGATCAACAGTGGGATTTGTCCATCCCGATGATGGATAGATATACTCTGGGCCCTCTCGGTGGAATGTCGTCTAATATCTTGCAAGCATATGAATAAGTTCATAAGAGACCACATACCACGGTACGAGTAAAGAGTACTTGTCAGGAGATGAGGTTGAACAAGGTATAGAGTGATACCGATGATCAAACCTCGGACAAGTAAAATATCGCGTGACAAAGGGAATTGGTATCGTATGTGAATGGTTCATTCGATCACTAAAGTCATCGTTGAATATATGGGAGCCATTATGGATCTCCAGATCCCGCTATTGGTTATTGGTCGGAGAGAGTTCTCAACCATGTCTACATAGTTCGCGAACCGTAGGGTGACACACTTAAGGTTTGATGTCGTTTAAGTAGATATGGAATATGGAATGGAGTTCGAAGTTTTGTTCGGAGTCTCGGATGGGATCCAGGACATCACGAGGAGTTCCGGAATGGTCCGGAGAATAAGATTCATATATAGGAAGTCACTTTCCAAGTTTGGAAATGATCCGCTGAATTTATGGAAGGTGGTTTCTAGAATTATCCGAAATAAATCACAATGGAAGGAGGAGTCCCGGAGGGACTCCACAAACCCTAACCAGCCAACCAAGTGGGAGGGTGAAGTCCATGGTGGACTCCACCTCCTTGGCCGGCCAAGAAAAGGGGGAAGGGGAGAGTCCCTATCCCTCTAGGTTTCGTCCATAAGGCAGTTTTTCTGTTTGGGTCTTATTCGAAGACTTTGGGCAAACCCTTGGGGTTCCACCTATATAATGAGGAGGAGAGGGAGGGGGCACCCCATGGCTTGGCCGCACCACCCCTGCCCCCTTGAGGCCGGCGCCCATGGCACCCCCTCTCCTCAAACCCTAGCACCCCTCCTCCACTACTTCTCCCGCATATGCTTAGCGAAGCTCCGCCGGAGATCTCCATCAACACCACCACCACACCGTCGTGCTGCCGGGATTCCGAGGAGGATATACTACTTCCGCTGCCCGCTGGAACGGGGAGAAGGACGTCGTCATCAACACCGAACGTGTGACCGAGTACGGAGGTGCTGCCCGATCGTGGCACCGTGATCAAGATCTTCTACGCGCTTTTGCAAGCGGCAAGTGATCGTCTACCGCAGCAATAAGAGCCTACTCTTATAGGCTTTGGAAATCTTCAAGGGTGAGTCTTGATCATCCCCCCATTGCTCCCGTCTTCTAGATTGCATCTTGGCTTGGATTGCGTTCTCGCGGTAGGAATTTTTTGTTTTCTATGCAACAAATCCCTACACCTATAACATAGGTGGGGTTGTTATCTGTGTCCGTACTGATGTCAACTATTTCGATGTCAAATTCCTTGACTCAGTCCAAGGGTGGCGCAAAAGATGGCTACACGTCCGCGAGGAGTGCTCCGACTTGCTGGAATACAACATCGCCCCCTTTGACGGTAGCGCAAAAATTCTTCGCCGCCGATCATGTGACGCAGAGGTCACCGAAGAAGAAAAAATGGCGACAGAAGCACTGATGAAGCGTATCCATGAGCTGCAAAATACCCGAGGCAAAGAATTGTTGGGTATCCAAATCACCGCCTACTTCCTTAGGATTAGGGTGCAGCCTCTACAGGCTCGCAAAAATCCCATGTGGATGTATGCTGGCGAGAAAGATGTCGACCGCCTCTCCAAAGATCTCTCTGTGAAGGACTTGGAGAAGCCTGTTCTGCGTGTTTCGTCGTTGAGCAAGAAAGATCCAGTGCCAACCTCCTGCCGCGTGGAGCCATATAGTGATGCCCACGCTCTTCCCCAAGTAAGTAAACCCGCCTCTCGAGTTTTTGTATTACCTACATCGCTTATCTTGCTTTATCGCCTTGGGTTAAAACTTCGACTGCTATCTTGTTATTTTGCTGTTGACTTCTTTCCTCAAATTTCTCTTGCTATTGTTTTTCCTTTTACAGAACCACCAAGTCACTTCCTCGTTACCTCCCTTACTTGAAGGTGGGGAGGTCGACGATCGAGACATCGTTGCCGACGATGTACAGGGTACTTCTCGCCCTGAGAGTGAAGTTGCGGGTTCTCACAAATCCGCGGCTTTCTCTGAAAGAGAAGCTAATTCTGAGGCTACCGAGTCTGTGCCTTCTCTCCCTTCCGTTCCCCAAAGAACAAAAGGAAAATGGATGGGGTCGCAGTCTCGCAGACTCCGGCACCTCCAAAGCCGGCGAATCCCCTGCCGAAGAAACTTCCCCCGAGGAAGAGGAAGCTTTCAATCCTTACAATGATTCCCTCGTTAGCTCGTAAGTATATGTCGTCTTTTTCATTCAATACATTGCTTTTTTGAGTGTTCTCATACTATTTTTGGTGCATAGTTGCGACGAAGAAGAACCTATTGTCAACGTGACTGCTCCCACGAGCACGTCGAAAACATTGGTTCTTTCGAAAACTCTTCATGTGGCAGAGGAAACCTCTCCCCCTCAGCAAAATCTGGAGACGTCGACTCCTACCACTAGCCCCCGAGCCCCCTCGCCGAAGAGGGCGAGGGTTGAACTTGGCCAAGAGCCAGCTCTCTTGATCGGGAGTTCGACAACTGCTCCTTTAGATGACGTGAGTATCCTTACAACTATATGTTTTTTTTCTTATTTTTCCTCTCTTAACCTTTTCTCGGAACTTTCTTTTTTGGTCAGCCTCTAATGGGTCAATTCATCTGCCTTGGTACTCAATTCATTGGGTACCGCGATACTGTCGATAATTTGAAAGGTATTCCTCTTGTCTGCTTCTGTCGAGTAAATTTTCCCTTTGCTATTTTGTCGTAACATTGTCATTATTTCTTTTGCTAGAGGCTCTCGCCAAAGCTAATAAGTGTGCTGATGACCATGCCCTCAAGCTGGAACAAAGCGAAAAAGCTCGCGAAAAGGCTAAACTAGACGCTGCCTCTGTCGAGAGTCTTCGAAAAAGACTCCATGACGCTGAAACTTCCTTAAGCGATAACACAACCCAGCAAATTGCTCGTGAGGAAGATATCATCGCCCGCTTGGAGTCACAAAATCGGCGTTTTGTCAGTAAGTTCCCTAATCACTTTGATCGAGTTGCTCCCAACACTATCTTTTTCGTGTTCTTGTTGGTAATCCGAGATTTGTTTCAGCAGGGAAGATGAGCCAAGACTTTGAACTTGAAAAACCCGAAGATGAACGTATTGTCAATGCTCTTTCTCTCCTTGAGATTCATGGGGATGAAGTGCGCCGCGACATCTCTGATGCTAAGACGGCATTTTCGCGTCTTTTCCCATACTTATTCCCGAAGAAGGAACAACCCAACACCTTCGCTGCTTTCACCAAGCACTTCCTTCCCGAAGAAGACCTTGGGCTAAACCTTCGGCAAGAGAACCTGAAGATTGGCGTTGAAGGCACCATAGCTTTGGTCGTCGAAAGCCAGCAAAACATCGACTGGGCGAAGGTTGGTGAAGTGAAGAAGATGAAGACAGAGAGGTGGCGATCCTTTATTAAGGCTGCTAAACCTCAATCTAAGAAGATCGTCTCCTTCCTCGGATACAAGCCAGCTCCTTCCCCCAGTTCTGCGAAGCCGGAGGTCAAGTAGACCATCCTGTCTTTGTTTTTCATTTAGTGCTTCTTTTGATGCTGCCACCTTAATACTGTATCGCGGCAGCTTGCCATTGGTTCGCTAGGGACCAATTCTTGTAATGAACATGTAAATATCCCAATGACTTAATGGAAAGCTATTTTGCCAAAAGTGATTTATGTCGAAATTTTTTCTCCAGTTGCTTTTTGACAACTATACTGTGGTGCCTCGTTCTTCGGATGCTTTACCCACTTCCTCCTACTCGAGGAAAACTTCCGTTGATGAATTTATTGAAGATTCTTTGAACGCTGATCCAATGGAAGATTTGAACGCACTTCGACAGCAGCTCCAGTCGATGAAAAAACAGGCTCTCGTGATAATGGAACAATCTCGAAAATCTTCCGAGAAAGAGAAAATTGCTCTTCAACAGGCCCAGGAAGCTTTAGCTTCAAATGAGGCTGTGGTTACTGAAGCTGCACGAGCTACTTCGCGAGAAGATTACATGCTTCAGTTGATGACTAACGCTAGCTTGGATATGGCAGGTGTGCCGGTATGTCCTGCATATCGATCTAGTGATAGGAACGTCCGGCAATCCTTCTGCAGATGTCCCGATTGCCTCTTTCCATTGTTGTCGACGAAAACGTGCATTTGGCATGGTCCATTTAGGAGATCCTCGGGTGATACATACGGCCTCTGAAACCTTGGTCCATTATATTGTCTATTGGGACGGGAGCCGTCCTTGTAGTCGCTTTGCTGCTCACCACTTTTTTGATAATCGTCTCGATGGTTTCCCCCGCTGTTTTCTCAAAAACCAACCGATATTTGGCCGGGAGCATCATAATCTGAGAACTGTCGAGAGAATCGTCGCCTATTTTTAAAGTTTCGGTGGCGCTCATCCTCAGGCAATCTATGCCGTTTGTTATAAACATCATCTTCTCCGTCCGCCCAGCGATTCTCTATTTCCATGAGTGCTGCTATTGTTTTCGGGTTAGTCCTTCCCAAATCCTCGACAAAGTCCTTCCTTCGAATTCCAGCCACGAATGCATCTATTGCTCTCTCGTCAGATATATTGTCTGCCGAATTTTTGATGATGTTCCACCTCTGGATATACGTCCTCATTGGTTCGTCGTATTTCTGTCTGCAAGCCCTCAGCTGCTCCAATGACGCGGGTTTCTTGCATGTGGATCGGAAGTTCTTCACAAATATATCCTCGAAACTTTCCCAACTGTCGATAGAGCCAGGAGGAAGCTTTTTTATCCATGATCGTGCGGCTCCACTCAAGTGTACTTGGATGCTCTGCATGGTTGTTGCTCTGGTTCCACCCATTAGCTTCACTGTCTCCAGGTAGTCGATTAGCCAATCCTCAGGATCTTGTAGGCCATCGAATTTTTTGTAATTATCGGGTAGCTTGAACCCTGATGGAACTCGAGTTTTGCGGACTCGTCTTGTGAAGCACGGGAGTCCGCACATATCCTCTTCGTCAGCCTCTGGTGAGTGCCGATGTTCTATTCTCTCGTGTCGCGCTCTGTCAACCCTTGCTTGTGTCGCCGTGTCTCTTACCCCACTCGTTCTCGCAGGGTCTTGCACCGCTGCAGTAGGTCGTGGACTATTTTGCCTTGCAGATCCTTCGGGAGGCGTACTTGCGAATGCTGTTCCCATGGCTCCAACTCCTGACATGGCCATGTTATAAAGTGCTTCTCTTGGATCTCCAGGAGGTGGCCTGGATGCCAGAATGAAAGCTTGTGTCGCCATATATCCAGCTTCTGGTGTCTTTGGAATAATATTCCCCCTTGTGTCTATCGACATAAAGGACATGTCGAGATTTTGGACTAGGTTCTCCCTCTCGGCCTCAGGTATATGTTGCAGCCGAGACCTTGCCCTATTCCGAGTTGCTCTGTGACTGTCTCCTTCCGAAGTACCTGATTGTCGACTCAAGTCCGCTCTTCGCCTGCTTGACGCGGAAGCCGCGGCTTGCCTCCTATCTAGCTCCACTTTTTGTTTTTCGAGCTCTCGTCTAGCACGAGCGAGTCTATATTGATATGCTTGCAACTCTTCAGCTGTCGCAGTTACAGTCATTGGTTATGTGCCATCAATAGCTCTTGCAACTCTATCCCAATCTGTCTGCGGAAGTTGCACCATATGTCATGATGTAGGTCCCGCATATTTGGTGCCTAAACCTCACGTAAGATCAGCGGGATAGATGTATGGATTACCCACATCATCGAAAGCCTCTGATGTTTCTTGCTGTACTCAGCTTGTTTCTCCAACTACATAAACTTGGTGACTTTTCAGCTTCCAACTCTTGTCGAGGTTGGTGACACCGTCGTTTAGATCGGTGAAGACCTCCCGAACAGAAGTAGATTTTTCGATGAAGTTAAAGTTGTCGATGTTGTCCGAGTCGCTGCTTCTACTGGAGTCCGCAGACGATACGAAGGACATGTTGCCGAAGAGTTTGACGAGTTGTTCGCTTGTCGCAGGCTTGCCGAAGTGTGGCGACGAGATCTCCTCGGCGCCTGACTCGAACGATGAGGATGAATCCGACAGATCGGAATCCATCACCGACGTTCTCGACGAAACCGGAACCTTGAGACAATGCGATCCGTCTTTCCCGACGCGGAAGTGGAACTTTCTGAACGCCATCTCCATGGGCTCCTCCAGATGTGCATATGCATCCAAACGGGAGGGCGGGTGAGGTATTAAATCGATTAGACCAGTTTCGATCTGTTTACCTCTATCCATCGCGTTGCTTGCCACCGAAGATGTTGCTGATGATGTTGACGATGTTGAACATGCCATCGAGATCAGCTCCTTGACGCCTCTAATTCCCACAGACGGCGCCAATTGACAAGGTATTAACTTTTCAATGCCTACGGATTGTAGACTAGGGTTTAGTTGGAAGTAGAGGGGAAGTAGATCTCGAAGGTTTCAGCCGGAAAAGTACTCGACTGCTAGAAAACTAAGGTTTGGTTGACAATGAAATCAATCTTCTCTTCATCCCTCCACTCCCCCTTATATAGGAGGTGGAGCCGAGGGTTTCATATTACATAAGTTTACAGATTCCGGGAGACTCTTTGAGTTCGACCCGTAAAGTTACAAATCTCTTTATTCCTAATACACTTCTATCTTTCCTTGTCAACAACTAATTGGGCTTCCGAACTTCGTATTCGTCGACTCATTGGCCTTCAATAAACCCCGTGTACCATCTTCGGCAGACCCATTGGGGATGCCTATGTCAACATGGAAACCATATGTTGGGCATACTTTACCAGAAATTAGACTCCGTTTGAGCCGTACCGGGAGTTTCCACATACAGATCCTGGATTTTCACCAAGTGCTGGCCCATGTCTGCGAAAATCGTCAACGCCGGGTACATGCAAGGTTAGGCAAACCCTACATAACACTTGTGCACATATGTTAGGGACATATGCAATTTTTTGAGCGGTTCCGACGCTCCGGTGATCTGTATCTTCGGAAACCCTAAGGCGGGGACCCCGCAGATCTACCCCTATAGCTTTCTCCGTGTGACTGTTTAACAATGTACTTTTTTTATTTGATTTGGTTTGTTTAGGATATATGTACATGGAAACCATAGGTTGGGCATACTTTACCATAAAATAGGCTCCGTTTGAGCCGTACCAGGAGTTTCCACATACAAATCCTGGATTTTCACCAAGTGCTGGCACATGTCTGCGAAAATCGTCAACGCCAGGTACATGCAACGTTAGGCAAACCCTACATCACACTTGTGCACATATGTTAGGGACATATGCAAGTTTTTGAGTGGTTCCGACGCTCCGGTGATCTGTATCTTCGGAAACCCTAGGGCGGGGACCCCGCAGATTTACCCCTATAGTTTTCTCCGTGTGACGGTTTAACAATGGACTTTTTTTGTTTGCTTTGGTTTGTTTAGGACATATGTACATGGAAACCATAGGTTGGGCATACTTTACCATAAATTAGGCTCCGTTTGAGCCGTACCAGGAGTTTCCACATATAGATCCTGGATTTTCACCAAGTGTTGGCCCATGTGTAACACCCCAACTTTTTCAACCTTGATTAGTTGTCCTTGTTTCAAAAATCAGGGGGAACAAAAACTTTTTCTAAAGACTAAATAGATGAATTGCCTTGATCTGTTTGTTATGGTGAATTGCTTTGATCTGTTGGTAGATGTATTGTCTTGATTTGCTTGTTGAGTTTTGTCTTGAGCTACCTCATAGAACAACACCCCTAGTGGTTAAACAAGCAACTCACCAAATAAAACACATGTGTGGCTTAGGAAGAATTGTTTTTCTTCTTACTACATCAAACCCTTCTCCTGATGACAACATGAGTTTGCCTACTTAAAAATTTCCGACTTTGGCAGTTGATATCTAAACAACCACAACTGTTATAGGTGGCCTCCATACATGGATCTTATCTATGCAACACCCTCTTCAACCTCCACGTCCTGCATGTCTCAGTCAATCCTTGCAACTCATATATTCAACTTGATCTGGTATCCTATCCCATGTTCCAGCATCAGATCACTTCTTCCTCTTTTACCTCTTGTTTTTATTCAAGCTTAATCTTCACAAAACCAAGAGTGGGAATGATGGATACATTTTGTAGCCACCATCTATCCTTGAGAACACTCCTCCCTAAAATAGTTCTCTTTCTCAAAAACCTATTGTTTTTCTTCTCAAGTTTTGATCACAAAACTACTTCTAGTTTTACTAAATCTTTTCAAAATATTTCTTCAAGGAAAACAAGGAACTGAAATGATTTTTGTTTTTCATCCCATTCCTACCAAGTACTGATTTCTAAAACATTACTCTCTATTTTGCTTTCCTTTTTACAAAAAGGCTTGTTATGGTATTTATACCATTTCTTGTTTATTTTAAGATTGAGAAAACTCTACTTTACTTGAGAAAGTAAGTAGAACATTTTGAACTCCTATGTTCCAACTAGTTCTCTCTCAATATTTTCAAATTCCATTCCACTTGAGTTCATTACCAATTGTCCCCTAGACAATTGAGGTGTTTCAAATACTTTTCAAACAAGTTCTATTTCAAATGACAACTCTTGCACATCTTGTGTACATCTCTGATCTACCCATTATGTTCCTTCATCCTCCAATTCTGGATCAAATGGATGATCATTTGATACTTTCAAACCACTCCCAATTGACCTCTTATTTGTAGAACAACTTATAATTCATCATGCCATCTCACTCCTCTACTCATTTCCATCCTCACCTTGACCTCATAAATTGATGATTTATGTCACCATATTCATCCTTGTGAGTATATGGATACTTCATTCACCATATCTTGTAGCCTTGCTCTACCATTGTCTAAACCACCATCACCACCATCTACTTTAGCACCCTTGTGCATTGTTATCTCTTTGCCTAAAATTCTATATCTCTTTAGGCCACCATTTATGCAAAATGTGAGACACTCAAACTTGGGTGTCATGCATGTGTGGCAATACTCTCTAAATGATCACATGTGCATGGCCACAAAATTGGCCGGCCATGCCATGCATGGCACACATGCATCATGCCTCTCCATCTCTCTCTCTCACACATAATTATTTCACCTTGGGAAGCCTCTCCTCCTTTGTCCCTTCCCAATGCCACAAATAAATTCAGCTTGGGTCAAATATCTCTTCCCCAAGCCAGCCACCCACCTCCACCAATCAATGAGAGGGCTGCCACCACTCTCTCCCTCTATAAAAACCCCATAGCCGGCCACCCCCTCCTCCTTTGCTTCTCATTTTTGACACTCCACTCCTTCCTCCACTCTCTCACACCCCTCTCCTACCTCTCCCCACGAGCTGCCACTACTAGGGAAAAGCCTATAGGTGGAGGCAAGTTGTGCCGGCGCACCACATTGTGCATGCGCCGGTGGAAAGGATTGCCGGCGCACCACATTTCAGCCGCGCCGGCGATGAAGGGATACTGCTGGCGCACCTCGGGGAAAGGCTCGCCGGCGCTATTTCCTGGCATGGCCCGGGCCGATTCGGGCCAGGCCCAAGAATCATTGCCGGCGCACCGGCCCAGTGGTGCGCCGGTGGAAAGTTTGCTATTGCCGGCGCACCCCTGGGCCGGTGCGCCGGCAATGATTCTTGGGCCTGGCCCGGTTGTGATATAGCCGAAAGGGGTATATGTTGCCGGCGCACCATGGTCCAGGTGCGCCGGCAATAACCTGGCAGTTATTTCAGCCACCAACCAGCCCACTCACTCACACACTCACTACACTCCACTTCTCCACACAAACCCGAGCCTTCTCCCAACCCAGCTCATTTTTGCCCATTTCTATCCCCAATTTCACCAATTTGACCAAACAAAATCAAAATTTTTGAGCAAATCTTCCCTTCCTACATGCATCTCCCACATCCCCCTATGTAGATCTAGATCTACTATCCCGCATTGACCGCTCAATCTAGATCTAGATCTAGAAAGTCGGCTTCCATACGCCATTGTCGCGGCGCGTCGTCTCGATCTTATCGACGAATATATCAAACAAATAGGTGATTAATGAACAAATTAAGGAATGAAATCGATGTATGTTGGACATTTGAAGAAAAGCTCTCGTGTGTGGCATATATATATGTTGTGCTTGTGCTTGTGTGTGTGTTGGCGTTGAAAATGAGTTGCCAACGTTGCGCCGAAATGTTGATTCTTCAAGTTTCCGTTTCGGCACATTTCTGGCGCTCCTATGTCCTACCGTGTAGGAAGGTCATGCCGAAATTTTCCGTGAAAACTACCGACGGATGCATGGTTCTAATGAATTATGTAATCTTACCATGCAGGCGATAATGGTTATCGAGATGAGTGAAAGCATCGTGATGAGATATCTGAAACACGCGATCATCGACATGTATGAAAATAACCGCACGGAGGTATTGTGTCCGTGCCGGAGATGCAAACGAGGGAAATGGTTTGACCCGTATTCAGGCAAGTTGCAGGGGCACCTGCTCACTAATGGTTTCATGCATGGACACACTCAATGGATGAGTGATGATGGCGCGGAGGTCAATGGGGCGACGGCGGCAGGTGGTAAAAATGGCCGGCAAGAAGGAGGGCATCATGATACTGATGACGATGAAGAGTTTGTCGCACATGACGATAACCTTGACGACGACAATAAACTTGACGACGACAATAACCTTGACGACGATGAAGAGGTGCCGCTAGCTTCAGTCGTGCGGGACCCTCATCTTCAAGATCTGCTTCTCGAAAAGACGAAAGGCGCCAAGCGGAAATCAAAGCTTGAGCAACTCGAGATAGACTCGAATACTCCGTTGTACGACTCAGGTCGCGGGTTGGGGAGTCTCGCTTGAGAGTAGCTCTCGATGTGCTGCAGATGAAGGCGAAACACGGATGGACGGACACAAGCGTCGACGACATCCTGGAATACGTGAAAGATCTCCTTCCTGCCGGAAACACGTGTCCTGGTAGTCTAGCCGAGGCCAAGAGAATCACGTGCCCTCTCGACTTACCCCACGAAAAGTATCACGCCTGCATCAACGACTGTATCATGTATCGCAAGGAGCACATGGACAAGACCAAATGTCCTGTGTGTGAAGCTGAACGGTACAAGAAAGGGAAGAAGAAAGCTCCTCGGAAAGTTGTGTGGTACTTCCCGCCGCCCCGCTTCAACGGTTCTACGCGGACCGCAAGGAAGCAAAGCTCATGCGCCGGCACGCAGAAAGAAAGGAGGCAGTGTTGAATGATAAAGAGCGGATTGAGCACCGTTGCCGACGCACCCTTCGGATGCAAGCCGTGGAAAGCATTAGACAATGAATTCGGAAGTTTTGGGGCAGATCCCGAAACATCAGGTTGGGTGCTAGCTCGGACGGATTCAATCCGTTCGGAAACCAGAGCAGCACACATAGCACATGGCCCGTGTTTGTATGGATCTACAACCTCCCGCCCTGGCTGTGCATGAAGAGGAAGTACATACAGATGAGTATGCTAATTCAAGGGCCGACACAGCCAGGAAACGATATCAACATGTATCTCGAACTATTAAAGGAGGAGCTTGAAACGTTGTGGGCGGAGGAAGGGGTAGATACATGGGACGCCGTCGCGGAAGAATATTTCACTTTGAGAGCCGCGTTGATCACGACGGTGCAGGACTACCTCGGATACGGTTACATTTCGTGCCGTGTGTGCCATGGACACAAGGCATGTGTCGTGTGCATGGAAGAGACGATGTTTTTGCAGCTTGGTAAGGATGGCTCTTCGAAAAACAGCTTACATGGGGCATCGAAGGTGGCTACAGAAAACCGACCCGTGGAGAAAGCGTGGAGATCTGTTCGATGGTACAAATGAACCCCGAGGACCTCCACGTAAGAAGAGCGGCGAGGAGTTCGATACATTACGAAACGGTTGGAAGGTGTGCCGTGAGCCGGGAAAGTTTCGTCAAAAGCCTGGAGAGAAGAAGAAGAAAAAGGAAACGACGCCGCCATTGGTGTATGGAAAAGGAGGTCGGTGTTTTGGGACTTGCCGTATCGGAAAATTCTCGATACACCTCACCGCCTTGATGTCATGCATATTACAAAGAACGTGTGCGAGAGCTTGCTTGGCACTCTTCTCAACATGCCGGACCGGACCAAAGATGGGCCGAAAGCAAGACAGGACCTGAAAGTTTTGGCCATCGTGGAAGAGCTTCAGATCCCGCCGGCCCAAGAGGGACTCGGAGGAGGAGGCGGACGGCGGTCGAAGCGCAAAAGGATTAAGCAGCCAGACTATTACTGTCCCCCCTCCTGCTTCACTTTTAGTCCGGCCGAGGTCGATCAATTTTTCAATTGCCTTGTAGGAGTCAGAGTGCCCTTCGGTTACTCCGGGGTAATAAGCAGATACATGGACCCCAAGAAACGAAACTTCAGCGGCATGAAGTCTCATGACTGTCACGTGATGATGACGCAGCATTCTTCCGGTTGCAATCCGAGGTATAATGGATGACCATGTCCGTGCAACGCTGATCGGCTCTCGTAACTTCTTCGACGTCATAACTCGGAAGTCGATAAGCGTGAAGAAACTCGCAAGGCTCCGTGAAGAGATCGTGGTGATCCTATGTGAGATGGAGATGTACTTCCCGCCGCATTCTTTGACGTGATGGTCCATCTGTTGGTCCATATAATGGATGATATCGTCAGTCTAGGGCCGGCATTCTTACACAACATGATGCCGTTTGCAAGAATGAATGGGGTCATTAAAGGATACGTTCGTAACAGGTCACATCTAGATGGAAGCATCGTACAGGGCTGGCTCACCGAAGAGTGCATCTCTTTCTGCACGAATTATCTAGACATCGAGGACCCTGTTGGTTTGCCTCAAAACAAGTACCTCCGTAGGTTCGAGGGAGTAGGCCACAAAAATGGAAGGAAGGAACCGCACGTGCACATGTCTGGTCGGAGTTCCGACTTTGACAGTGGCCAACTTAGTAGCGCTACAACACATTGACTTGATCGATCCTTGGTTGAAAGAGCACAAAACCATGATAGAGAACAGTGGCAAGCCGATGATGACGGAAGCAGAAATATACAGAGAGCACAACTCCTCTTTCGCGCGCTGGTTCAAAGACCACATTGTTGCTAATCCCCCACCAATGGATTCTGACAAGGATAAACTAGTATTGGCCTTGTCACATGGCCCCGCGCCCAACATCATGACTTACCAAGCGTACGATATCAACGGGTACACATTCTACACGGAAGAAAAAGACAAGAACAAGTGTTTACCGTAACTCGTGGGTAACGATGGATTCTGGACGGGTGACGTAAAGACTAGATACTACGGAAGAATCGAGGAAACTGGGAGCTTAGCTACGCCGGGGAGAAAGTGCCGATGTTCCGTATCGATGGGCTAAGAGCGTCGAAAAGAAGACCGGTATTTCACCACCATGTTTCTACCCGAAGCCAACAAATCAAAGTCCACGAACGCCACCGCGCAGAATGAGCCATGGGTACCGGCAACACGTGCACCAATGCTTCTTCATAACCGACCCATCCAGGCCTAGCCGTGTTATCGTGAGGAGAGGCAAGAGGACCATCGTCGGAATGGATGGAGTCGCCAACGAGGAAGACTTCGAAGGACAAGTCGGAGACCCAATGATGGAAGAATCCGAGGACGAAGACACAACATACACCACAAGAAGAAGCAGGACCACGCTACCGAGGTCGTCGACCCTTCAAAAGAAGAAGTCACGACACGGGGCTAAATTATTCAACGATGAGCAAGAAAAGCAAGAAGAAAGCGAAACACTCTTCTCAATCGATGATGTAAAACTTTATTTGCAATGTATAACTCATATTTTGTGTAATTCATAACTACTCATATTGTCATGGCCAATATTTTATGTATGACTAATTAATATTGTGTTGGTCAATATTTTATGCATGCATGTATATAACTCATATTTTTTGTAATGCATAAACTCATATTGCTTGGTTATTATCTTGAAAAGAGAAGGAAATAAAATAGTATAGGATTTGTGGGAAAAGAAAAGAAACATAAAAGAAAGTGAAAAGAAATAAAGAAAAGAATAAAAAAAGAAAGTGAAAAGAAATAAAGAAAAGAATAAAATGAAATGGCCAGCCAGGTTGGGGGTTAAGTCCCAGGTATAGCTGGGCTCATTTATTGCCGGCGCACCACATGTTTGGTTCGCCGGGGGTATAGTTATCCCCGGCGAACCAAACACGTGGTGCGCCGGCAATAAGGTGAGCCCAGCTATACCTGGGACTTAACCGCTGCGCGTGCTCTCTTCCTCTCTTCCTCACATCAATCTTCCCCGTACCGACGACGACGACCACCCGCCAGCGCCGCCACCCGCCGTTCTGCACCATCATCACCAGCCCCCCCCCCCCCTCCCCCGCCCCCCGCCCCCCCCCCCCGGCCGCCGCGGGCGCGGCGGCGCCGCCGCCGCCGCGGGCGGAGCCGGGCGAGGCGGCGCCGCCGCCGCGGGCGGCGCCACCGCCGCCCTCGGATCCGCCGCTCGAGGAGGAGCAGGAGCAGGAGACCCGTACTGCCGCTAGCCGCCGCCGTCGACCCCTCGCCGGTAGTCGGGTAGGTCCACCCCTCTGCCCCCAATCCCCCTCCGCCCCCAATCCCCCTCTGCCCCCATTGCTTTTTCAATGTTAGGGTTCATACAGAATGAACAAACAGCAATCAGCACTAAAATCATCAATTTGAAATTTTCTGGTTTGAAATTAAATGATGAAATGCAGTAGCAAATGATGAAATGCAGTAGCAAATGATGAAATGCACTCATATTCATTCTATGGTTTGAAATTTTGAGAGAGCACTACAATGAATTCATTCTCTGGTTTGAAATTAAATGATGAAATGCAGTAGCAAAAAATGGGGATTTTCAGTGCTTCTTTTCATGTTTTTTAGGTATGTTCATAATAATATGATGGTTCTCTAGTTGGCAGTAGCTCACTGGTTCAATTGTTTAGTTCAAAATGCTCATGCATGCTCACTGGTTGTAAATTAATTTGGTTCAAAATGCTCATGCATCATTACCTACTGCCAAAAAAAGAAAATGAAATAGAGGTTTGGCTCAAAATTGATTTTACTTGCAGTAGCTAAAATGAAAATTGATTTTGTTTAGTTAATTGGCCAGTGCATGTACAAGGTGAAGGAATGTCACTTTAATTCCACTTTAATTCCACTTATAGGGTTAGGGTTAGGGTTAGCCAAGAATGGTAGGGTTAGGGTTAGCCAAGAATGCTAGCAGAGTGGTTCTTCATTTAAATGCAGACGGCCAAGAATGCTAGGGTTAGGGTTAGCCAAGAATGCTAGCAGTAGTGGTTCTTCATTTAAATGCCTACTGCCAAGAATGCTAGCAGTAGGTTTACTTTATTTAAAAAGAACAAGTGATATGTTCATTCTCTGGTTTATTTAAAAAGAACAAGTGCTATGTTCATTCGTAGAACTAGTGCAAGTCAATATGATCCCTTGGATTTCTCGCTTGGTTACCTTTGGTTAACATTGCAAGAAATAGGGTTCAAATTGGAAATAGGGTTCTCTGGTTTGAATTTTTGAATGCTAAAAATTGGTTTCAAATTCTAGCAGTAGGTTTCAATTTTTCATTATAAGTTATACATAAAATTTTGAATGCTAGCAGTAGGTTTCATTTAATTGATTTAGTTAAATGCTAAAAATTGTTCTCTCGGTTGGAAATTGTTCTCTGGTTGGAAATTGTGATATAGAAATAACTAAATGAAAAAATGTAAATAGCTAGTATTAGTTGGTTTAGTTGATAAAATTTGTTCTCTCTTTGGTTTAAAAAGAACAAGTGCTATGTTCATTCTCTGGTTCATTTAAAAAGAACAAGTGCTATGTTCATTCAGAGAACTAGTATACATTTAAATTATATAGATGTTCATGCTATTCTATAAATTCTATAGATGTTTGCTGGCTAAAATTCTGGTTCAATTCATTCTTTTAAATTCATTCTCTGGTTCAATTCATTTATGCTTGTTTGAGAATTTGAGATATGGTGGTATGGTGGTTCAATTCATTCTCTGGACAAAAGAAAATGCCATTGCAGAAAATGGTCCCCTTAACCAGAGAAAATGGTCCTCAGTAGAAATGGAGAAATGTTTCATAGAGCAATAGCATGTTTCACCTTTCTTGTTTTTTTTGCTATAAAATTTATTGTATTATCTTGTTGTTTAAAACTTCTATTGAATTTGTAATTTGTATTGCAATATTGTAGGATGCTGCTAATTGTTGATGTACATGTTTTGTGGTTTGAACAATTCTTAGACTCGTTGTTTAGTAACATCCTATTGTTGTTAGTAGGACACCTGGGATGTCTATTCCTAAGTTGTCATGTTGGACATCTGTGCACTTGGTGCCGCAGAACCGTTGAACCTTCAAATTCTATTGGGATGTCTTTGTTGAGCCTTCGAATTCTGCTATGATGCTACATTGCTGCATTTGAAACTTGACTGCTTGCTGGCTTGTTTGATTTCCTCTATAGTTTGTGATCTTACCTCGTTGTCCGCACTTTTGCTGAATCATGAAATAGTGTGGTAAGATGGTTGCTATATATACATCTTTGTTTTCTAGTTTGAAAAATTCTCAAAGCATGTAGAAAGGAAGAGATGTTATCTCGGTAGTACGTAAAGTGCACATGGAAGTTTCACCCAACATATTTGATTAGCTATGCAATTTGTGGTCTTATTTGATTGTTCCCATACTTCGGTTGAATTTGGAATTAGCCTAGCTGGAGTGTATGATGTCGCTAAGCAGAGTTTGATGGAGGTTGTCAAGTGTTATTCACTATGTTCATTCTCTGGTTTTAAATGGAGGTTGTCAAGTGTTATTTTTATGCTGATGTAAAATGCCACCGTAATGTATATGCTAAAAAGCTAGCTACTGTAATTTATGTGGTGAGGGTTATGGTGATGGCATGGTTATGGAGATGGTTATGGTTATGGTTATGGCATTTCTATGTTTGCATTTCTGTTACAGGGATTGAGTTGCTATTGAGTGCCGGAATGTCGATTCATTTCCGTTCCGGCAATTCTAGCACTCGGCATGACCAATTTTTAGCAAAGGTCATGCCGAATTTTTCCGTGAATTCTAACTCTTTTTCGTCTTCTATTAGTGCAAGCCACCATGTCGTCTCAAGAAGAGTTAGAGGAGCACTACAATAGGCACTTCTTTAGGACGGAGGAGGATGCCGAGGCCGCTGGTGTTGGCGGCGACGAGGACCATGAGATGGAGGATGCCGCCGGGGGTAGTGCCGACGAGCCGAGCGGCAACGAGGCAAGCGCCGCCGCCGGGGGTAGTACCTACGAGCCTAGCGGCGATGAGGCAACCGGCGCCGCCGGGGTGGCGGCGAGACAAGCGGCGACGATCCTAGCGCCGCCGCCGGGAGTAGTGGCACCGGGACAAGTGGAGCCAAGAGGCCGCGGAAGGCACGGCGCCAAAACACGGTCGGCACCGGCAGAGACACGATCACAGAGGTGGACCCCGCTGCTGGTTTGCCGGTGTTGCCTAAGGATGTTGCCAAGGGGTACGGCAACAACCGGCATGTATCCTCCGAGAGGTCGTCAATCTCAACGAGACGGACCTCCGAGCTGAGAGCAAAGCGCCTTTGCGAGCCCAACTCATTGCGAGGTTGCACGCACGATACAAGTTCCTAGGCGACTACGCCTCCAGTCATCAAACCAACAACATTGTGAACTCACAAGCCCTCCTGAAGTTCACCAAACACCTCAGCAGCTATAAGTACATGGTGCGGAGGCTGATTGCTGAGGGCAAAGGTTTCGAAGAGGTCCACTCCGCCTTTCCGCATGTCACCTGTGCGGACTTTGATGCTTTTGTGGCCAATGAAGAGCTACAAGCAACCAAGAATCGCAAGTTGTGGGGGAAGGAAATGCGGGAGCTTAACATCGGCAACCACAACCTTGGGAGCCGTGGGTACGAGGGAAAGGAGCCCTATTGGGCAAAGGAGGACGAGGCGTATGTAAATGCCGGCATTGAGAACCCCTGGCTCAAGTACAAGGACCCGCTTGAAAGAAGATTCATCAGGTCCCGGTACCATAAGAAGAAACTAACCGGGGAACTTGTCACGGACCCGAAGGTCGTAACCGACATAATTTGGTTCACGAACGACCAGAAGGTCCTGGCGTTGGAGAAAAAACTGGTAAGCAATTTACCGGTTTTATTAGATCAAGTATCGTTCATATAATAGTAGCAACATTTCTAAATGGTTCGCGTTTCTTCCGCAGGAAGAAGAAAGACAAAGACTTTCTCAAGCCTCCCAAGGTGACGAAGGCTCCTCGTCCCAGGCGTCGACGGGCAGGGTAGCCTGGGACAAGCCTCTCGTACGGGCGCTAAACATCGTTAATGAGCATTCACCGACGAGAAGGCCGCATAGAGGCCGTGGTGGCTGGCGCCGGTACAGGCTACAAGCATGGTCACTATGGCTTGTCGTCTGCGGCCGATAAAAATGCGCGTAATGAGAGGAAGCAGCGGGAGGCGGAGGAAATGAGGGAGTCAATCCTAGCCCAAGTCCAAGCTGGTTTGGTACCGCAACTGGTACCGCAACTCAAAGCTACACTCGTACCTGAAGTCAAAGCTGAAGTCGCCGCTGGAGTCCAAGCAGATTTCAACGCTATGCAAGCGTGGTATGAGGGTGGCAAACAAGGCCCCCCCCCCGAAAATGCAAGTGGTTAGCTTCAACGGCAGCAACTGATGGTGCCGCCGTCCGCCGGCAATGACAATGTTATAATGGAGACTCCTCCGGCCGCCGGCAATGTCGCTGGTGCTAGGGATTCACCGTCCATGCCGGGTAGCAGCCCCTCCGTCACTTGCACGCCCGCCGCCGCATGTGCTGGCCCGTCGACATTAGCCGAGCTCAACGCCTCACGGTAATTAACTAATGTGTACATCAAGTTAATATATTAGTTTCGTCATCCTTGCCCTCTCTCTAACGCCATACACATGTTCTCGCAGGCGCTCTCGACGCCATGCACCTTTTTGATGAGAGTAAACGACGAAATCAAAGACGTCGCGAGGGGGTCCATCATTCGGCCCCCGGATACGAAGTGGCACACACGAGATATGGCGGATGACGTTTACCGGGTTGAAGTGGATCGGGCGTTACCGGGCTATGAGGATTTGTTTCCTCCTAATCAACCGCATGGTGCCGATGACGATAGCCCGTTGAATCTGGCCTCACTGAAGGGTTGGGTACTGCTATGGCCGAAGACCCTAATTCGGATCAACACCTACTCGGGGTCGACGGCAAGCAAAGACAAGCACCTTGCGGCGCCACATGTCAGCGTCCCTCCACGACAGCCAGCGGCGCCCGTGGTCATCGCCCCACCAGAACGGCCAGCTGCGCAGAGGTCAGCGCCCCACCACAACAGCCAGCTGCGCCAGAGGCCGAGGAATATGAACGTGACAACTTCCAATGGGATATTCCTACGTCTTCACAAGTTGTCCATGAGGATGCGCCGGGCTTCAAATATGTGTGCTCCAAGAAGCTGTTCGATTCTCAAGAAACGGCTGATGAGGAGGAAAATCCCGAGGAGGTCGCCACCGCCGCCGTCAAAAATATGTTGAGCCCAAACACACTCCGTGCTACGGCCACTACGGCGATGGATGGTCCAGCACTACAACCCAAGAAGAGGAAGAGGGCAAATAAGAAGGACGCCCAAGACAAGGCGGCGGCCAAATCCAAGGACAAGGTCCCACTCCTTGACAAGTTGCCAAACAATTGGCGACCTCTGCATCACTTGGGTCAACCGATGCTGCCGGAGCATGTCGTGAAGAAACTCACCCCGGATATGAGGAGCTTGCATGAGACTGTCTTGCATGTGGAGAACCTTCTTCTCAAATCAAAAGATCCCGGTTACCCTCTCTTCGTGGCGAAGGTGCCAACCGGCATGAACTTCGTCGAGAAGTACCCATGACTTGTGCTTCATCCGGTTCAACGACATCTTCAGCATCTATCGCATGCAAGCGCTCCACTTTAGTGTGGTTCGCCTAGTTGCTCTTAGCATGTCTTCCTGCATTGTTAAGGAGGGGACGCCGACCATCGCGATCATGGACCCCTTCTATATGCGGGAGAGCATCATCTCGCAACCCCTGGGATCGCGCGATTGCCACCCAGCAGGTCGAGGATTTCATGCCGGCGAACATTAAGAAGGGCGCCATTCTCATCCCTTACTTCCCGAGTAAGTAATCACTCGCTAGTCCCCCATCACCATTCTATCCTATATCTCCATTTGCATTTCCAAAGGTTAATCCGTGTGTTTTCCGCAGAGACAAGTTCTGCACCCTCATCGTCATGCACCCGCAACACTCGCATGCGCCTATCTCGACTCGGGTAGGGACCGCAAGAAAGACTACTCCCACATCAGGGCCCTTCTCAATGATGCTCTCACCGGCTTCGCCAACAAGGCAGGCCCCCTCAAAGTAGAGAGGAAATCCCGAGGAGGCTTCGTCTTAACCCACACAACCAACTTCCCCTGCCTCGGACACCGACGCCCGACAATGGGATGGACGCGTGGTACGCCATCCTTCAGATGCAGGAGTACATAAAGTACGCAGATGACATGTTGCTGCCAGATAATCTCAGAAACAGGTTTGCAAACATGGCGGATGTCCCTGATAGAGAGATTAGAAAGAACTGGGGTCGCATCCAGCAGTTCATTTGCACGATAATCCTGCAGGATGTCAAATGTAGGTCCGGCGAGTTCTTCTACGGCTATGGTCTACCACCTAATGACGAGATAGACCTCCGCTTGGAGATGTCGCGTGATGAGAGGCCGTTCAACTCGCTTGAGGGCTGCCGTCCATTCCCCCTAGGCGTACAACCTGATCTTACGACGGGAACACTTGCTAAAGCTTGAACGATATGTCCTTGAACTTCCGTATCGTAATAATTGTTATATATTCCCATAGAATCGACTAGTTGCTTTTATTTAGTTGTATGAATGTGCATGTGAACATGTGTCTCGTAGTTTCATTTACTTTGCTATATATTTCAAGATTATGGCGTACATAGCTTAATAATTATTTGCATTTACTCGACCACTACTTGCCTCGTATTTGGAGTTCGCCGATGATTAGAATGTTCGGTCAATCGTACACTCGGGGTGGAGCCAGTGAGCCTTGGTGCGACGGCCACAAGTATCAATCTATTGTGCATCCTACCTAGCCTCACGGACTCCATCCCTGGATGTTAATATTTGTTTCGACCGACAAAGTATGAGGCACGCTATTTAATTCGTACTACTTGTCTTCTATTTGAGTTCGCACTTCTTAATTGCATTGGCCGATGATTAAAATGTTCGGTCACTTGTACACTCCGGGGTGGGGCCGGTGAGGCTTGGTGTGAAGGCCACAAATATCAATCTATTGTGCATCCTACCTAGCCTCACCGACCCCATCCCTGTATGTTATTATTTATTTCGACCAACAAAGTATGAGGCACATGCTATTTAGTTCATACTACTTGTCTCTTATTTGAGTTGGCACTTGTTCATTGCATTGGTACTAACGTTTTACTTGTCTTGTGAATGGAGATGCCGACGACATATGTCGTGTACAAGGGGAGGGTTCCTGGAGTCTACGACGACTGGGAGGACTGTCGGAGACAGGTGCACCGTTTCAGCGGCAACAGCTACAAGGGATACCCCACTAGGGTGGAGGCGGAAGGAAGATACGCCCGTTATCTAGCGGGAGAGATGAGGGACATGAGGAGGAACCGGATGAAGACCATGGCCTTCGTGATGATGGTCATGACCATGTTGGTCATGTTCTATGTGATTCTAGTTTAGGTTAGGACCTACATTGTGAGGTGTATGACGATACTTGTGACGACTATGTACCAAGACTTCTAACTTTGTGAAACTTCGTCGTTCGGTGTTGCATATGCACATGTGTTGTATGAATCAACACATTCCGAAACGAGACTTGCGTATTTGTGTACTGATACCGAAATGAAACTTGGCTCTCTATGTGCTTCTCATATTGCATGTAATACTGTATAAATATGAACTGCGTTGTAAATATATACTGCTGTCAAAATTGTATTGTAATATGCTGGAAAAAAGTGGAAAAAAGAATTTTCGAATTAATTGCCGGCGCACCTAAATGAAACATTGCCGGCGCACGTAGCATGCGCCAGTGCTGGAAGCACTACTGCCGGCGCACCTGATAGTGCGCCGGTGGAATAGATCTTTGCCGGCGAAGCAGGGTGGTGCGCCGGCAGTAGCTGAGATATCGCCGGCGCACTACCTGGTGCGCCGGCAGTGTCCGTTTATCACCGGCGCGTTCGCACCGGCGGGCTCGTGGTGCGCCGGCAATGGGGGTTTTAGGTGCGCCGGCAATGGGCCTTTCCCTAGTAGTGTGCTGCTCCTCCTAGCAACCATGGCCGGCCATGGCCATGGAAAGAGCTCCTTGATGCAGCTCCCTCCTCCCTCAAGCTCATCCTCACCATGAGAGCATCTCTCTCTCTCTCTCTTTTCCCCTAACCCTAGCTGATTTCCTCACCTCTTCTTCTTCCTCCATTGCTAAGATTGGATCTTGATGCAGGTGCATGTTGGTCCAAGCATGGAGAAGCTTCACCCATCCTCAGATCTGAAGTTTTTGAGCAAAGTTCGTCCAAATCCTTGCAGTAATTTCTGCTATCTTGCTGTTTCAGATTCTGGTATGAACTTGTAAAATCCGCCAAATCTTGTGTGCAGATCCAAATCGAGTGATTCAAAGTTCCACAGATAGGTATTGAAAAGATCTACAACTTGGCATTGGTCTCATCCTCAAATTCGTTACGGATTTTGCATGGTATATAAAGTTCTGCAAACTTGCAGAATCACTGTTTGTTAGATTTCTTCCGTTTTACAAAACCTTTTTGAGCAAACTCAACTTTGGGTGAAAGCCCTCTCCAGTACCTTCATTTTGGCGTTGGTTTCACTTTGATTGACATCTTGAAACTGAAATGGCTCACAGATCAATATCTGGTCAGATCTGACTTTGTCGAATTAAACCAGGAGCTTGGAGACGAATTTTTGAATGAAACTAACTGGGTAAGAACCACCTATTCAATACCTTTCAGATGCAGCAGACCTCATATTTTTATGATTTGTGTATGATTTTTGATGAATTAAACTTGTTTTGTATGTTCTGCAGACATGGCTGTTAGCTTTTAATTCATCAAAAATCCATTTTTGAACCTAATTGAGTGATTCCAATTCTGTAGGATTACTGAATGTTTTCTTAATCATCTCCAACAAGTTTCAAACCTTTATCTGTTCTGCAACTCCATAGTTAAAGCAAATGGTGAAAACATGCAGTAAACTTGTCAATCCATTTGTGAGAGTCTCAAAAATAATTTGAACCCAAATCCAATTGTGTTTGCATCTCTGTTTAATTACCTTTCAAATGCAAGTAGCCTCATATTTTTGGGATTTTTCTACGATTTATGGCTTACAGATCTTGTTTTCTGTACAGTCAGATTCATGGAAATTCCTAAAATTGTATGTTTAATGTTTTTGGGTGATTCCAATTGGGTTAGTCTTGTATTAGTACTGGCCATCTAGGAAAAATAGTATTAGTCTCTGTTCATGCATATTTGTTACTGTTAGTAATGTATATGTGTGACATGCATTGTTGCAGCAAAACTTTTCGGTTTATTTAGAACCCTTGACCAACTCTTTTTATTAGAAATGGGCAATCTTTGTTTTATGATTGCAAAACAAAACCTCTGCATTTTAACATTAGCTCTTTTGTTTTGCTTAGGTTTTCAAATGGTGGGGCATATCATTTGCTTCCTATTCTTGTGTAGTGTTGTGTAAGCTTTACAAAATAGAGAGAATGATTTCCTGCTTTTCCAAAAATGTTTCAAAATATAATGTGAATGTATTTGATGTCAAACTAATGCTCTTGTCCTCTTTATGATGTTATCTACCAGGGGATGTTTGGTTCATACCATGGTGATAACCGAGAGAGGCAATTGCTAAGTGGTGATACTCTCATACCCTTACTAGGTAAATAAAATGGGTTCTCTTTTAGTTGCTTTGTAGTATCTATAAGTCTTTAATATGTTAGCCGTATAAGAGTGGTTAGTCTTTGATTGATGCTTGTTGCTTGTTGTTTTGTTGGTGCAATATGTTTGATTGTGTTCCTTTTATATTTTCCGACGGTAGATGCGAACAATTCCGGAGAAGAAGAAGAAGTGGTTCGGACAAGGATTTTATTTATATTGACGGGATTCTTATATTGATGAAGTTGAAGAAGTCCAGGGACAAATAAGCCAAGGCAAGCCATCTTTTGATCTCTGTTTTGGTGTCTAGTTGGATGTCATTTGTTGATGTCCAAAGCACCTTGAATTCTATGTGTGTTATTCTCTCTATTTATGTCATCTATGTGTGTTTCCAAGTGGGGTACTCCCTAGTGGTGATACTCCACCTGTGTCTTGTGATTATGGGATACATGGCATCATGGCCGTGCTACTCCCATTGGTTATCATGTATGCCCAACTTGAGCATGTATAATCTCAAGAAAATAACTTACATCACACCCACCCCCTTTGTAGTATAGAGGTGTCTATGTCATGATCTTGGTGTATTCTCCAATTGAGAGGAGTATGCCGTGTACCCTATTGGAGAGTATGTTGGATAGTAATACTCCACTATCTAAGTTGTATAGTTACCACCACAAATCTGAGAGTATATTCCTCCTTGTGTTGTCATAATGCATGCTTACCATAAGCAAGTATGATTCACTCCACTACACCTTTATACCCCTCTATGGCGTGATGACTCTCATCTCGACCGTAGTGCAATAGTAGTTCAGCTCATGAAACTTTAGGTTGGGAACCCCTCAAGGTTTTACCTTGTTGTAAAAGTTTTTGATAAAACCTTGGGCATGATGTTTTCCCCAAGTGAGAATTTATGAAAGGAAAGGATTTGGTAAAAATGATGAGGATATGAAAAAGGTTGGGTTTTATGAAAACTTTGGCGCCTAAGTACTCACCCATGACAATTAACTAGCGCAACCACAATATCCAAAGTGGGCACGGGCTTAGTCCGTAGTTTGTTGAAGTTGACATGAGATACCTTCACCACTCTCTAGGAGGGTCACGATGACCTCTGACACCGGGTTGCGCTCTGAAGGAGGCAATACACTGCATTAACTTGCAGCCGGATGATTACTGAGGGTCTTCTATCATGGCGCCGGAGATACGCTCAAAAGGAGGTACGCTGCCGGGGTGCCGGTAAGGGGTAAGCCCGCAGGGAAGGACTCATGACAAGGGAGACAGGCGAAAGGCTATGACTGATTATCCGAGACTCGCATACTTTAGTATGACGAACCGGGGATGATCTCAGCGGATTTATCGGTTCTTGTGGGGAAAGTGCGCACACTCTGCAGAGTTAAATCTATTCGAATAGCCGCGTCCGCGGTCATGGACGGTTGGAATGGCTGTTGCTTAGCCTGATGAGTTTTGGTTTAGAAAATGATTTCCAAAGGAAATGTGTGTGTTGGATGTACCGGAAGGGTACGGAAAGGCTGGTGCCGACCCTATGGAGATGGTCGAGGAAAATGAAACAAAATTGGGTGACCCTTCCTAGTGTTTCATGTAGAGGGACTCTTCTTCAATAAAGATATAGAGATGTCGTAGTTTATCTTTTGAAGTATCTTCTTCAACAAAGATATAGAGATGTCATAGGACTTCCCTAGTATCCCCATCAATTGAGATGGCGGTATGCTACCTCTTCTTTAACAAAGGTATAGAGATGTCATAGGACTCCCTTAGTGTCCCCATCACTCGAGATGCCGGGATGCTATATCCACAAGAGAAACTATTTCTCTTCCACATGCTATATCCACAAGAGAAACTATTTCTCTTCCACATGCTACATCCACGAGAGAAACTATTTTTCCTCTCTTGTCTTCTCTAGTTAGAATTTTTATCACCTTCTTGATGGTTTGCGAGTACAATTCCAAATGTACTCACGACTTTGTCCCTGGCTATTTACTTGGCCAGACTTGGAGGAACATGACGAATGAAGAAGGAGTTGGCGACGTCTATGCGAGTTAGGAACGTCTTCCCAGTCAGTTGCCTGTAGGGTTATGGCAGATGACTTGGGTACTGCGCTGCTGAAGTGATGATGCTACTCTGATGTTTAGTTAGGCCCTTCGAGGCTATTATGTAAGTATCGGTCATGTGACCATGTTGTAATTTTCTTATTCCGCTTTGTAATGGATGGTGTAATTTGATATCAGTTCGGTTATGTGTTCACGGCGCACTGATCATGGGATCGTGAACTGTATACATAACAGGGAATTTCGGACAGCTAGTCCGGGGTCCCCACAGAGCTGGTATCAGAGCCATCCTGACTGTAGGAGACCTTAGTTAGCATGGACGTTAGTTAGGAGACAAGTAATTGGGAAAAACTATTTACGAAACAAATTATTTCTTTAGTAGGAAGCATAGCTTCTACTCCTCTTATTTCTTCAAAGCTTCTAAATTCTTATCTCTCCGCTTTATTAAAATGTTTGAAAATTCTTACTCTATTGTCTCATCCACTTCAAACCCACATGTTAGACGATGTCCCCAACTCATACCGGAGACTCAAACTCAAAGATGGATCAATCCCTCGGGAAGACTCGTGTATCTCCAACGACAGCTATTGAAGATTGGATGCCGACTTAGCCGTGCACATAAAGGGATAAAGGATCATGTCTTTGGTTGTCACCAAAGTCTGTCAGAGAGCTGACCTTGTTCCTCTTTGGACTCGCACTTTCGCAGTCGTCAAGGATCAAGTTCTCAATTTCTTGACTAGTTATTTTTAGGCCAGCCACGAGAAGATCTCTACTTCAGAAGCACCTCAACAGCTACCTCTTCGAAGACCTCATGTTTCCGGGATGTCGAGACTAGAAGTTCTACGCAGCTTTCTCCTCCGCCTCAACATCAACGACTCAACACCCGGCCCCTTCACCACTAACTGCTACAAGGATCCAAGTTGAAGCTGATGCTAATGTTATAAAGACGTCAACATATGCGACCAGCCCCAAACCTATAGGATGGATAGGACAAACTCAATCGCTTTGATTGAGCTAACCCGCGCATTAGGAATTTCTGGGTACTTAGAGTACCATGTCTGGTGTGATGATTGCTTGTGGTTCCCTAGTGTGCTGCCTTGAATGTTTGTATCTGTTTGCTGTGTGCATGTATGTCTTGCTATTTAGACGTTTCCGCCCTTTTTAATTGTTTGAAATTTGTGAAACAGAAATTAAAAATGGAAATCTGCCAGCGTACTGTTTTGCTAATAAAAATAGTTTGGTAGCTCCGATTGATGCGATTCCAATTGCACTAGAACCAGTATGAAATTATCTTTCAGACGCCACTGACCTTGTATTTTTAGGATTTTTGTGCGATTTTTAATAAATAAAACTTGATCACTATTTCTGGTTAGTATTTTGAGTCTCAAAAATTGAAAAATAAATATTTTTGAATGATTCCAATTGTGTTGATCTTGTTTTGTTACTGTGCATCTAGGAAAAATACCAGTAGCCTCTGTTAGTGGTATTGTGTCTCTGGTTATGGTTGTATGGGTGTCACATGCAATGATAGGATTAAAGTTTGCCTCGCCGATGTATTGCTAACTATTAGTTAAATTGGGTAGACTAACGAAAGACTCTAACTCTAAACCCGTTGGAAGTTGTTTTTCAACCGTCAAGAAAACTAACCCGACCCCTATCTACGCTGACTTCCTTCAAGATCAGCTGGAGCATCTCCACTACGCCAAGAAAGAAGAAGCCCTACCTTCAAGAGTGACTGCACCTCTACGAGAAGACATGCTAACTTGGTCTAACCTTGGAGTATACTCGCGCTAACCGCGAGGATATCTTTTTGAAACTACCCTCGAACACACCATCTAACAAGTTGAGAGAACAATAGCGTCAAAGCCGAGATACACCACATGGTTCATCTGGTCCTCATCAAATGAAGCTTCTGAAGATACTCCAAGACTCAAGACTTTAGGCGTAGTTTACCCGCTAACTTCTTAGTTGTTACTGAAATCAGCACTGACCCTCAAGCTGAAGATTGTCTTCGACGACCCCTGTTGCTGCTTCATATGGGTACCAACCAGGCGTTTCTTCAACTTTCTAACTCGCCGCGGGTCCCATATGGTTCAGTTAACACCGTGAGTGCCTCTTGAAGTGGTGGTCTGCACGTCGCCTCCGAAGATTCTTCAGCTGAACAAGGAAGACCGATGACTTCTTCCGAAGCCCCAGACAGAACTACAAGGCAGGAGCTCTGAGTTTTTCCGAGAACCCGATGAAAAATCTTAAGGGTGGAAGACTTCGTCTTCCACTAAAATCAAGCTAACTCTAAAAAGGTTTTCAGCCCTGCTCAAGCACCGTTGGGTGCACTAACCCTCCCCCAGTCTTGAACCTCCGCCAGGATCGTGAAGAAGCTACAGATCCAACACCTGCATGGAGTAGTCAACCTCTTCATGAAGCTCGCCATCAGCCGAAATCCAACATGTCTCCCAGAAGATGAAGCAAACGACTTTCTCTACAACGGCACGTCTACAGAAGAATGGAGTCTGACTTTGGTTAAACTTTATAACCCCTCTAGTTCTACACCCAGTAATCTCGGGACGAGATTATTTTAAGGGTGGAAGATCTGTAACACCCCAACTTTTTCAACCTTGATTAGTTGTCCTTGTTTCAAAAATCAGGGGGAACAAAAACTTTTTCTAAAGACTAAATAGATGAATTGCCTTGATCTGTTTGTTATGGTGAATTGCTTTGATCTGTTGGTAGATGTATTGTCTTGATTTGCTTGTTGAGTTTTGTCTTGAGCTACCTCATAGAACAACACCCCTAGTGGTTAAACAAGCAACTCACCAAATAAAACACATGTGTGGCTTAGGAAGAATTGTTTTCCTTCTTACTACATCAAACCCTTCTCCTGATGACAACATGAGTTTGCCTACTTAAAAATTTCCGACTTTGGCAGTTGATATCTAAACAACCACAACTGTTATAGGTGGCCTCCATACATGGATCTTATCTATGCAACACCCTCTTCAACCTCCACGTCCTGCATGTCTCAGTCAATCCTTGCAACTCATATATTCAACTTGATCTGGTATCCTATCCCATGTTCCAGCATCAGATCACTTCTTCCTCTTTTACCTCTTGTTTTTATTCAAGCTTAATCTTCACAAAACCAAGAGTGGGAATGATGGATACATTTTGTAGCCACCATCTATCCTTGAGAACACTCCTCCCTAAAATAGTTCTCTTTCTCAAAAACCTATTGTTTTTCTTCTCAAGTTTTGATCACAAAACTACTTCTAGTTTTACTAAATCTTTTCAAAATATTTCTTCAAGGAAAACAAGGAACTGAAATGAGTTTTGTTTTTCATCCCATTCCTACCAAGTACTGATTTCTAAAACATTACTCTCTATTTTGCTTTCCTTTTTACAAAAAGGCTTGTTATGGTATTTATACCATTTCTTGTTTATTTTAAGATTGAGAAAACTCTACTTTACTTGAGAAAGTAAGTAGAACATTTTGAACTCCTATGTTCCAACTAGTTCTCTCTCAATATTTTCAAATTCCATTCCACTTGAGTTCATTACCAATTGTCCCCTAGACAATTGAGGTGTTTCAAATACTTTTCAAACAAGTTCTATTTCAAATGACAACTCTTGCACATCTTGTGTACATCTCTGATCTACCCATTATGTTCCTTCATCCTCCAATTCTGGATCAAATGGATGATCATTTGATACTTTCAAACCACTCCCAATTGACCTCTTATTTGTAGAACAACTTATAATTCATCATGCCATCTCACTCCTCTACTCATTTCCATCCTCACCTTGACCTCATAAATTGATGATTTATGTCACCATATTCATCCTTGTGAGTATATGGATACTTCATTCACCATATCTTGTAGCCTTGCTCTACCATTGTCTAAACCACCATCACCACCATCTACTTTAGCACCCTTGTGCATTGTTATCTCTTTGCCTAAAATTCTATATCTCTTTAGGCCACCATTTATGCAAAATGTGAGACACTCAAACTTGGGTGTCATGCATGTGTGGCAATACTCTCTAAATGATCACATGTGCATGGCCACAAAATTGGCCGGCCATGCCATGCATGGCACACATGCATCATGCCTCTCCATCTCTCTCTCTCACACATAATTATTTCACCTTGGGAAGCCTCTCCTCCTTTGTCCCTTCCCAATGCCACAAATAAATTCAGCTTGGGTCAAATATCTCTTCCCCAAGCCAGCCACCCACCTCCACCAATCAATGAGAGGGCTGCCACCACTCTCTCCCTCTATAAAAACCCCATAGCCGGCCACCCCCTCCTCCTTTGCTTCTCATTTTTGACACTCCACTCCTTCCTCCACTCTCTCACACCCCTCTCCTACCTCTCCCTACGAGCTGCTGCTCCTCCTAGCAACCATGGCCGGCCATGGCCATGGAAAGAGCTCCTTGATGCAGCTCCCTCCTCCCTCAAGCTCATCCTCACCATGAGAGCATCTCTCTCTCTCTCTCTTTTCCCCTAACCCTAGCTGATTTCCTCACCTCTTCTTCTTCCTCCATTGCTAAGATTGGATCTTGATGCAGGTGCATGTTGGTCCAAGCATGGAGAAGCTTCACCCATCCTCAGATCTGAAGTTGAGCAAAGTTCGTCCAAATCCTTGCAGTAATTTCTGCTATCTTGCTGTTTCAGATTCTGGTATGAACTTGTAAAATCCGCCAAATCTTGTGTGCAGATCCAAATCGAGTGATTCAAAGTTCCAAAGATAGGTATTGAAAAGATCTACAACTTGGCATTGGTCTCATCCTCAAATTCGTTACGGATTTTGCATGGTATATAAAGTTCTGCAAACTTGCAGAATCACTGTTTGTTAGATTTCTTCCGTTTTACAAAACCTTTTTGAGCAAACTCAACTTTGGGTGAAAGCCCTCTCCAGTACCTTCATTTTGGCGTTGGTTTCACTTCGATTGACCTCCTGAAACTGAAATGGCTCACAGATCAATATCTGGTCAGATCTGACTTTGTCGAATTAAACCAGGAGCTTGGAGACGAATTTTTGAATGAAACTAACTGGGTAAGAACCACCTATTCAATACCTTTCAGATGCAGCAGACCTCATATTTGTATGATTTGTGTATGATTTTTGATGAATTAAACTTGTTTTGTATGTTCTGCAGACATGGCTGTTAGCTTTTAATTCATCAAAAATCCATTTTTGAACCTAATTGAGTGATTCCAATTCTGTAGGATTACTGAATGTTTTCTTAATCATCTCCAACAAGTTTCAAACCTTTATCTGTTCTGCAACTCCATAGTTAAAGCAAATGGTGAAAACATGCAGTAAACTTGTCAATCCATTTGTGAGAGTCTCAAAAATAATTTGAACCCAAATCCAATTGTGTTTGCATCTCTGTTTAATTACCTTTCAAATGCAAGTAGCCTCATATTTTTGGGATTTTTCTACGATTTATGGCTTACAGATCTTGTTTTCTGTACAGTCAGATTCATGGAAATTCCTAAAATTGTATGTTTAATGTTTTTGGGTGATTCCAATTGGGTTAGTCTTGTATTAGTACTGGCCATCTAGGAAAAATAGTATTAGTCTCTGTTCATGCATATTTGTTACTGTTAGTAATGTATATGTGTGACATGCATTGTTGCAGCAAAACTTTTCGGTTTATTTAGAACCCTTGACCAACTCTTTTTATTAGAAATGGGCAATCTTTGTTTTATGATTGCAAAACAAAACCTCTGCATTTTAACATTAGCTCTTTTGTTTTGCTTAGGTTTTCAAATGGTGGGGCATATCATTTGCTTCCTATTCTTGTGTAGTGTTGTGTAAGCTTTACAAAATAGAGAGAATGATTTCCCGCTTTTCCAAAAATGTTTCAAAATATAATGTGAATGTATTTGATGTCAAACTAATGCTCTTGTCCTCTTTATGATGTTATCTACCAGGGGATGTTTGGTTCATACCATGGTGATAACCGAGAGAGGCAATTGCTAAGTGGTGATACTCTCATACCCTTACTAGGTAAATAAAATGGGTTCTCTTTTAGTTGCTTTTGTAGTATCTATAAGTCTTTAATATGTTAGCCGTATAAGAGTGGTTAGTCTTTGATTGATGCTTGTTGCTTGTTGTTTTGTTGGTGCAATATGTTTGATTGTGTTCCTTTTATATTTTCCGACGGTAGATGCGAACAATTCCGGAGAAGAAGAAGAAGTGGTTCGGACAAGGATTTTATTTATATTGACGGGATTCTTATATTGATGAAGTTGAAGAAGTCCAGGGACAAATAAGCCAAGGCAAGCCATCTTTTGATCTCTCGTTTTGGTGTCTAGTTGGATGTCATTTGTTGATGTCCAAAGCACCTTGAATTCTATGTGTGTTATTCTCTCTATTTATGTCATCTATGTGTGTTTCCAAGTGGGGTACTCCCTAGTGGTGATACTCCACCTGTGTCTTGTGATTATGGGATACATGGCATCATGGCCGTGCTACTCCCATTGGTTATCATGTATGCCCAACTTGAGCATGCATAATCTCAAGAAAATAACTTACATCACACCCACCCCCTTTGTAGTATAGAGGTGTCTATGTCATGATCTTGGTGTATTCTCCAATTGAGAGGAGTATGCCGTGTACCCTATTGGAGAGTATGTTGGATAGTAATACTCCACTATCTAAGTTGTATAGTTACCACCACAAATCTGAGAGTATATTCCTCCTTGTGTTGTCATAATACATGCTTACCATAAGCAAGTATGATTCACTCCACTACACCTTTATACCCCTCTATGGCGTGATGACTCTCATCTCGACCGTAGTGCAATAGTAGTTCAGCTCATGAAACTTTAGGTTGGGAACCCCTCAAGGTTTTACCTTGTTGTAAAAGTTTTTGATAAAACCTTGGGCATGATGTTTTCCCCAAGTGAGAATTTATGAAAGGAAAGGATTTGGTAAAAATGATGAGGATATGAAAAAGGTTGGGTTTTATGAAAACTTTGGCGCCTAAGTACTCACCCATGACAATTAACTAGCGCAACCACAATATCCAAAGTGGGCACGGGCTTAGTCCGTAGTTTGTTGAAGTTGACATGAGATACCTTCACCACTCTCTAGGAGGGTCACGATGACCTCTGACACCGGGTTGCGCTCTGAAGGAGGCAATACACTGCATTAACTTGCAGCCGGATGATTACTGAGGGTCTTCTATCATGGCGCCGGAGATACGCTCAAAAGGAGGTATGCTGCCGGGGTGCCGGGAAGGGGTAAGCCCGCAGGGAAGGACTCATGACAAGGGAGACAGGCGAAAGGCTATGACTGATTATCCGAGACTCGCATACTTTAGTATGACGAACCGGGGATGATCTCAGCGGATTTATCGGTTCTTGTGGGGAAAGTGCGCACACTCTGCAGAGTTAAATCTATTCGAATAGCCGCGTCCGCGGTCATGGACGGTTGGAATGGCTGTTGCTTAGTGACATAGGCACCCCAAATGGGCCTGCCGAATATAGTACCCGGGGTTTACTGAAGGCCCACTACCCGAAGAATAAGAAGATTCGAGAGCCCAAGATGTATTTAAGGAAAAGATGAGTTGTAATAGGAAGTGTTATTTGTAATCTGGCGGGATGAGTTAGAAACCATCCCGGAATCTGTAAACTTGTATAGCACGAATCCCTCGGCTCCACCTCCTATATAAAGGGGGAGTCGAGGGACGAAGAATCAATCGAATCATTGTCTGCAAACCCTAGTTTTCATAATCGTCGAGTACTTTTCGGCTGAAACCTTCGAGATCTACTTACCCTCTACTTCTAACTAAACCCTAGCCTACAATCCATAGGCATTGACAAGTTGATACCTTGTCAATTGGCGCCGTCTGTGGGAAACTAGAGGCGTAAGGAGCTGATCTCGATGGCACGCTCAAGATCTTCGACATCGTCAACCGCAAGCAACACAATGGATCGAGGTAAACAGATCGCTGCTGGTCTTGTCGATTTTGTTACTCACCCACCCTCCCGTTTGGATGCATATGCGTATCTGGCGGAGCCCATGGAGATGACGTTCGGAAGGTTTCACTTTCGCGTCGAGAAGGAAGGATCGTATCGTGTCGAGATTCCGATTTCGTCGGGATCGTCGGTGGTCGATTCCGATTTTTCAAACTATGCATCGTCAATCGAGTCAGGAGAAGAAGAAACCTCGGCGACACGCTACGTCAGCACCAGAGCAAGAGAGAAACTCGCCAAGATCTTCAACGACATGTCGTTTGAGTCATCTGCGGACTCATATATAAGCGATGGCTCAAGCGATGTCGACAGTTACGACTTCGTTGACAAATCTCTGACAGTGGGCAAGGTCTTCATCAATCTCAACGATGATGTCACCAAACCCAACGTAGATCTGAGTACAAAGTATCATCAGATTTACGCCATTGAAGATCAAGAGGAAACATCTGAGGCTTTCGACAGTCTGGGAAATCCATACGTCGATCCCTCCAATCTGCGACAAGGCCTGGGCAACAAATACGTCGGGCCAGAGCCGCGAGATAGAGTTCAACTTTCACAAGCAGCGTGGGACAGAGCTGCGAGAGCTATGAACGGCACAGAACCAATGGCTACCACAGCCACACCAGAAGAATTGCAAGCATATCAATATAGGCTCGCACGAGCTGCCAGGGAATTGGAAAAACAGACAGCTGAGTTGAACAGGAGAAAGGAGGCAGCTTCTGCATCCAGCAGGAGAAGGGCAGATCTAAGTCGACAATCTAGAACTACGGGTGATAGCCATCGGGAGGCGCGGAACAGAGCAAGATCAAGGCTGCAACACATACCCGAAGCAGAAAGAGAACACTTGGTTCAAAACCTCGACATGTCCTTTATGTCGATAGATACAAGAGGAAACATCATCCCTAAGACACCAGAGGCTGGGTATATGGCGACACATGCTTTTATCCTTGCATCTAAACCACCTCCAGGTGATCCAAGGGAAACACTGTATAATATGGCGGTAGCAGGAGTTGGAGCTATGGGGACAGCGTTTGTATCAACGCCTCCCGAAGGAGCGGCAAGGCAAAATAGTCCACGACCCGCAGCAGCAACAAGTTCTGCCGGACTTCATCGCAGAGTGGATGGAGTTGCAAAACACAGGACCCCCAGACTTATCGAGAACTTGGACAATGAACTTTGATGGGTCCAAGAGACTAGAAGGGGCTGGCGCAGGAGTAGTACTCATATCACCTGAAGGCGACAAGTTAAAGTACATCCTTCGGATGACGTTCCCTAACGCATCTAACAATGAAGCAGAATATGAAGCTCTCATACACGGGATGAAGATGGCGAAAGCCTGCGGTGCAACTCGACTAAAAATCTTTGGCGACTCACAGTTGGTGGCACAGCAAGTTATGAACCAATGTGACGCAGTCAATGATAGCATGATGGCATATAAGGAGGTGTACAACGAGCTCGAGAAGTTGTTCGATGGATGCGAAGTAAATCATATTAGTAGATTGAGCAACGACGAAGCCGACGTTCTTGCAAACATCGGATCGCAATGCCTTGCAGTGCCGCCAGGTGTATTCTGGGAAGAGATAACAGAGAGATCCACTAAGTCGACAAAATCAAAAAAGAAGGAGAAGAAACCCTCGGGGGCTACCAAGGAAAAGCAAGAAGACGAAGAAGAAGACCAGGACCTGGTCATGGTGATACAAATACCGTGGATGCAGCCGTACATATCATACATCCTCAGGAAAGAAATACCTGACGATCCAGTTGAGGCAAGACGAGTAATTCGACGTTCCAAAGCTTTCACGGTGGTCAAGGGAGAATTGTATAAGCGAAGTATTTCAGGCGTCTTGCAAAGGTGCGTCACACCCGAAGAAGGAAGAATAATTCTGAAGGATGTACACGAAGGAATATGTGGCCACCACGCAAGTAGTCGAGCTATCGCAGCCAAGGTTTTTCGAGCAGGATTCTACTGGTTGACAGCAATCGAGGACGCCAAGGACATAGTAAGAACTTGCGACGCGTGTCAAAGGTTTGCCGCAAAACCTCACTCTCCAGCAGCAGAGCTAGCACCAATACCATTGTCATGGCCCTTTGCTCAATGGGGACTTGATATGGTGGGCAAGTTACACAAATCCTGGCCAGGAGGAAAGGAATACATGTTAGTAGCTGTCGACAAATTTACAAAGTGGATAGAAGCGAAGCCGATAAATTCACCAGACGGAGCATCCGCAGTAAAATTCGTAAAAGGCCTCGTCTTCAGATTTGGAGTGCCCCACAGCATCGTCACAGACAACGGCAGTAACTTCACATCCCATGAATTCAAAGATTATTGCGAAGAGGTGGGTATCAAGCTAAACTTTGCGTCAGTCGCACATCCTCAAACCAATGGGCAAGTCGAGAAAGCCAATGGCATCATCTGCAATGGCATCAAGAAGCGCTTGTTAGGACCACTGGAAAAAGCTCGACATACCTGGCCAGAAGAACTACCAAGCGTGTTGTGGAGCATCCGAACAACACCAAACACAGCAACGCAGGAAACTCCGTTTTTCCTGGTTCATGGAGCAGAGGCAGTACTACCAATCGAGATAGAGCACAACTCTCCACGTGTCGCCGAATATGATGAAGAGACGTCGAGAAGAGCGCTAGAAGATGACGTCGACGCACTTGATGAAGCTCGAGATGAAGTATTATCTCGAGTAACTAAATATCAGCAGGACTTGAAAAATTACCACAGTCGACGATTGCGGCCAAGATCTTTTCAGGTGGGAGACCTAGTTCTTCGGCTCACGCAAAAAAGTCATGAAAAACTCGAGTCACCATGGCTTGGCCCTTACATTGTTACGGAAGTAATCGGAGGAGGAGCATACAGGATAAAGGATAAGAAGACAGGGGTGGAGGAGCCAAACCCTTGGAACGTGGCGCAACTTAGGCGGTTCTACGCCTAGAGTCGAAATATAGTCCTTGTAAAACTTCAATGTACTGAAACGCCCGCGAGTTTTCAGACGCACTCTTTTCCTTTTTCGGGGCACCGAGTGGGGCCGGAGAAGGTTTTTAATGAGGCGGGCTCGCGGTGCTGCAATATAATAAAGATAGTGATAATATAACTTTTCTTCTTTATCGACATGATCAAAGACTTTGCTCCGACAAATTTTCAATATAGTTCATCGACAAAAGAAAAGCCTTGCCTTGGTATTCAAATACCTTGTGAGTCAGCAAAAATACAAAATAGTATTCAATAAAAAGCTCGGGGGCTCATATTCCCCATAAATATATAAATGCCTTGGTTCAAAACCTCGCAAATATACAAATACAGTAAAGAGTCACCGAAACACTCGGGGGCTAGACAAACAGAGAAATATAATGATTGCTTTACAATATAATCATAGTCATGGGTTACAAAGAAGAAATATCTACAAGAGGAAAATAACTAGTCTTGATTCAATATATCATCAAGAGTAACTCTGTTCTCTTCAGGAGCAGCGCCAAGAAAATCGGCATAATGGCCATCGGCAAAAAAGTCGGCGTCCATCCGAAGAAGGTCCTCAATCATTTCTTCGGCTATAGGCGTAACCTTCGTGTTAATCCTGTCAATACCAACTCTTCGACGTTTTACCTTTTGATGCACTTTCGTGACAACTTCGGTAAGGTCAAGTTTTGAGTGGCAGATCTGGAGCATGATAAGAGCAAATCTGGCGCCAGCTACCAGTTGAGCTTTGACAAAATCATGGATACTGCGAGCATCCTTGAATCTTTCCATCAATTCAGGAAGAGTTTTTGGTTGGACGTTCCGAGGAAACATGGAGTTGTAAACCATGGACAAGGTCTTGGTACAGAAGTCAAGGAAGTCACTTAGCCTGATGAGTTTTGGTTTAGAAAATGATTTCCAAAGGAAATGTGTGTGTTGGATGTACCAGAAGGGTACGGAAAGGCTGGTGCCGACCCTATGGAGATGGTCGAGGAAAATGAAACAAAATTGGGTGACCCTTCCTAGTGTTTCATGTAGAGGGACTCTTCTTCAATAAAGATATAGAGATGTCGTAGTTTATCTTTTGAAGTATCTTCTTCAACAAAGATATAGAGATGTCATAGGACTTCCCTAGTATCCCCATCAATTGAGATGGCGGTATGCTACCTCTTCTTTAACAAAGGTATAGAGATGTCATAGGACTCCCTTAGTGTCCCCATCACTCGAGATGCCGGGATGCTATATCCACAAGAGAAACTATTTCTCTTCCACATGCTATATCCACAAGAGAAACTATTTCTCTTCCACATGCTACATCCACGAGAGAAACTATTTTTCCTCTCTTGTCTTCTCTAGTTAGAATTTTTATCACCTTCTTGATGGTTTGCGAGTACAATTCCAAATGTACTCACGACTTTGTCCCTGGCTATTTACTTGGCCAGACTTGGAGGAACATGACGAATGAAGAAGGAGTTGGCGACGTCTATGCGAGCTAGGAACGTCTTCCCAGTCAGTTGCCTGTAGGGTTATGGCAGATGACTTGGGTACTGCGCTGCTGAAGTGATGATGCTACTCTGATGTTTAGTTAGGCCCTTCGAGGCTATTATGTAAGTATCGGTCATGTGACCATGTTGTAATTTTCTTATTCCGCTTTGTAATGGATGGTGTAATTTGATATCAGTTCGGTTATGTGTTCACGGCGCACTGATCATGGGATCGTGAACTGTATACATAACAGGGAATTTCGGACAGCTAGTCCGGGGTCCCCACACCATGTCTGCAAAAATCGTCAACGCCGGGTACATGCAAGGTTAGGAAAACCCTACATCACACTTGTGCACATATGTTAGGGACATATGCAAGTTTTTGAGCGGTTCCGACGCTCCGGTGATCTGTATCTTCGGAAACCCTAGGGCGGGGACCTCGCAGATCTACCCTTATTGCTTTCTCCGTGTGACGGTTTAGCAATGGACTTTTTTATTTGCTTTGGTTTGTTTAGGATATATATACATGGAAACCATAGGTTCGGCATACTTTACCATAAAATAGGCTCCGTTTGAGCCGTACCAGGAGTTTCCACATATAGATCCTGGATTTTCACCAAGTGCTGGCCCATGTCTGCGAAAATCGTCAACGCCGGGTACACCCACACGAACCAAAGCACTTAAAGAACTAGACCACACGCGAACCAAAGCACTTAAATAACTAGGCCCACACACAAACCAAAGCACTTAAAGAACTACACCCACGCACGAAGCAAAGCACTTAAAAACTACACTCACACACAAACCAAAACACTTAAAGAACTAAACCCACACACGAACAAAGCACTTAACACTGGGTCGACACATGACCCGCTAGACACACGGACTCGACACACACACATACTAATCATTTGTCGAAATCTTCGTCCTCGCTAGGGGTGTCCTCTGAAGCGGTACTTGAGAGGTTCCACAACCACCGTTCATCATCTTCCCCCCATGTTGACGCCTCTCCTTTGGTGTACTCCACTTCATATTCGGCCTCCTCTGCCGCTTTCCCGCCCTCATCTCTCTCCTGTACGTCTGCTTCTCCTTCCACAATGCGAGCGTGGCCGCGACATCTCTGGGATGGTCTCTTCACCCTCTGAGCGAAGTAGCGGCTCAGTAGAGAGACTCTGGGCTTCCGTCAGAGACCTGACCTCCGGGAAGTTCAATTCGTGGCGCGACCGGCCAAACCTCCAAGCCGCAACGTCGTATGCACGGGCAGCAGCCTCCTTCATGTAGAAGGTGCCGAGCCACACACGCACACCACCGGCGGTGATTTCAGCCGCCAAATGGCCCACAGCCCGCTGGCGAACTCCGGTGAAGCCCGTGTTGCTACGGCGATGAGGAGTCATCTCAACGGCAGCTGAGCTCAGAGGATTCTATGGTGCTTTTGGATGAGAGAGTTGATGAGGAGAGAAATGTTGCCGGTGATATTAGTGGAGAAGACATGACTATATATAGGCCGACAAGGGCTGAAACGGCGGGAATACTTGGCTGGAGAGAATGGGCGCGAGAAGAATGGCGGGAAAAAAGGGCGGGAGGGAAGGAGCGGGGAAAAATGGCGGGATTGGTCGGAGGGAAAAAAATTGCAGGGAAGTTGTGCCGACGGCTTGGTCGTCGGCCCACATAGTGGGGCCGTCGGCACAGATAGACGCCGTTTGCCACCCGCTGACGCCGTTGTCGGTGGCTGTCGGTGGCCCTACCACCTGCTTATGTGCCGACGGCTAGGAGACGTGCCGTCGGCACAGATGAGGCATGTGCCGACGGTGGCCTTCGGCCCTTATGGTGCTGAGCCGACGGCCAAGCTGTGCCGACGGCCACTTTCCTGGCCTGACGGCGTGGGCTTCTGTGCCGACGGCGGCCGTCGGCCCAGGCTCTGGCCGTCGGCACATTGGCGGGTTCCCGTAGTGCTCTTTGTTCATCAGGTACTATTGTCATATTCCTTCTTGCAACGTACTATCGTTCTTGCATTCTTTACAAGAGGTTTTATTTTTAAAACACCAGCTTTAATGATGCCAGTAAGATGGTGATTCTTTCTGGTCATGTTTTATAGCTGAATCTTTTTTTTTTCGATTAGAGCCGTTTTTTCTTATTAAGAAAATTCACACTGTTCATTATTTCTGGACGCAGGGCCATAAAGATTTGAAAAAATTGCACTGGCATCCCCAGATACCTGGGATGATCATATCGACAGCAGCTGATGGCTTCAATGTGTTGATGCCTACTTGCCTAGCAACATTGAAACAACCATTCCATCTGCTGGGGAACCGATACCTATGTCCATGTGAGCAGCCGTTCAGCTAACTCCAGGTGAATAAATTCGTGAATTAAATCTGCAACTATGATAAAAGTAAGGAGACAGTGAAGATTCTCGGTTTTCAGTAGTGGTGTATATAGTCCTTTCCATAAGGAGTTTCAGTTTTGCATCCGATACGATGCTGTAGTCCTTTTGTTCCAACATAATCAGCTTTTAGTAAGTGTAGTCCCTTTTTTTCGAAAACAAGGAGGTATAAGAGCGTCCTTCATGGTTTCTTTTCTTCGACGATTATGTATGTCATTTTAGTCAAGAATATGAGGGGAAAACATCATTGGTGGGTGCAACTACAGTTTGATCCTTGTTATAGATTACTTTTGCGAGAATAATCCGGTCGACCAAAAGATTTTATTCTCAGGGAATTATATTCATCTACGTGATGGATCGGACCTGAGCTGAAAGGGCATGCTTTGCTGTCTTTCTGCACTCCATGTGCCTAGCTTGCATCCAATTGTTACTTAGGTAGGAGATTTTTAATTATACCTGTGGCGAATTTCTAGGAATCCGGTTCGTTTGGAATTTCTGCAGTTGTGGTAGCATCTTTTGGAAGTGAGCCTCACTGGCAGTCTGACACTAACTGCCTGCAGGTTTTTGTAAAGCATTGGCGGTGATCCGATGCTAATTTTATTCGATTCTAGGGAAATTTGGCAGCCGCCCAATTACATGTACATTATTTTGCTTTGGTGAAGTAAAGTATTCTTTTCATATGACAAATCCATGCTTCTTTGTCATGAAAGGAAATGAAGAGACAGAGTGGACAAGTCTTTGGACCTTAGGTAGTTTAGTGCAACGTCCATGTGTATCTGATGCCCTCGAGAAGTCGAGATACGAGAGTACCAGTAATGAGATGCTGAGTCGACCTCCCTCATGAAAAAGAAGAATCTAGGATCTAGTTCGGTGCATCACACCAAGGTCACACCAAGTACAATATTGCAAGATAGATGCGCGATCCAATGTATGCAGTTACACGACGGCAAGGAGCGAAAGCAGCACTAGAACCTTGATGCCGCCGCGTCGTCCTCGTCCACCATTGAAAGAATATGCAATCTGCTCATGAGATGGTCCTCCTTGTTGGAGCTGCTGTCGGGTGTGACCTGAGCAACAACGATGACCTATGTGGGGCGGTCTGGTCCTGAAGATCTTCGTGGGGGCGGGGCTTGCCCATCTCCACCCCTTCGGAGCTTGTCTTCTGAATCGGAGTTCGCTATGGTGAAGTCTTCATAGGGGGGGGGTGTTTCTTCTATGAAGCAAGAGGCAGTGGATCATGGAGGAGTGATGATAATGACTTGGCGGGATAAATCGACGATGACCCTCTTCAGTGGTGCATGTGCGTTTTGCACTTAGTAGCCATGCACTACAGGAATGGGAGGCTACGCCAAGGGCCAGGCTATACGCCGACGGCCAAAGTCGGGGCCATCTGGCCCGGCCAGGCCAGCCTGCCCTTTCGACCCTCGACGTAGCGCGGCCGTCGGCGTAGCGAGATCTACGCCGAGGGCAGCCATCGGCATATCTTTGGTCCTAGGCGTAGACAGGGCCATGCCGATGGCCACCCTCGGCGTAGCCATTTTTCAAATTTGTCTAATTTTGTAAAAATCATAACTAATTCATATGATGTTAGAAAAATGCGTATGAGGTATCAAAATGTTCAGAAAAAACATCATCTATCCGTTTATGTCAAAATTATGCATATTTGAATCATGTACAGTACCATGTTAACATAGAAACAATTTAATCACTTTCTTATATGTTCTCAGGTTCCCGTTTTAGCCAGATGGCAATTTAAACGAAGTCAAAAAATCTCGCGGAGCCGCATGGCATTATTTTATGTGTCCTAGTAATCACTCCAAAAGATGGAATTGGGATAAGCAAATTATTTTGGAAAACCCTTCACAAACAGGGCTATCAGGTCCTAAGTTATATGGCTTTTAGGGCAAATGAGTAGGAAACGGCTCGTGACACCGCATAGTTTGTCGGAACGAGGCCATATTTGGCACGTGCGTGGTCCCTGGGATGGGAAGCAAGGCCTCGGGACCGGATTTCCAATCCGACCCATGGGCGATGGTTTTTTCATTTTCGGGGTGCCAAAACGGTTTTTTTTGTGAAGCAGCTATATGGGGCGCATTTTAGTACTGCGCGAGACCTCCGCGTAGTTATAGGACACCGCCTTCAAACCATATATCACATGTCATATGTGCGTGCTAGCTATCTGGGAATCCATGCGGCTTCCTGCGGTGTCCCGCCGAATCCGTTGGAAAGTGACCGGATTTGAACTAGGGATACACTTTCTGTCGCTCAATAAATTCCGTAAAAAATGTTTTTAGGTCTATGACATATCACATTATGTGCGAATTTTTTTCCGTTTAGCGCGATGGTAAACGGGGGCACCAGCGCGCCCGGTACGGCCATACCGCATCTCCGTGGGGGGGCCCGTTTTGGCCAAATGGCAATTTAAACGAAGTCAGAAAATCCCGCGGAGCCGCATGGCGTCATTTTATGTGTCCTAGTAACCAATCCAAAAGTCGGAACTAGGATACGTCAATTATTTTGAAAAACCCTTCATAAACAGGGCTATCACGTCCGGAGTTCTATGGCTTTTAGGGCAAATGAGTAGGAAACGGCCCGTGACACCGCATAGTTTGTCGGAACGAGGCCATATTTGGCACGTGCGTGGTCCCTGGGATGGGAAGCAAGGTCCCGGGAGCGGATTTCCAATCCGACCCATGGGTGATGGTTTTTTCATTTTCGGGGTGCCAAAACGGTTTTTTTTTGTGAAGCAGCTACATGGGACGCATTTTAGTATTGCGCGAGACCTTCACGTAGTGGTAGGACACCGCCTCCGCACCATATGTCACATGCCATATGTACGCGCTAGCTATCTGGGAATCCATGCGGCTTCCTGCGGTCTCCCGCCGAATCCGCTGGAAAGTGACCGGATTTGAACTAGGGCTACACTTTCTGTCGCTCAATAAATTCCGGGAAAAATGTTTTTAGGTCTATGAAATATCACTTTATCTGCTAATTTTTTTCCCGTTTAGCGCGATGGTAAACGGGTGCACCAGCGCATCCGGTACGACCTTACCGCATCTCCGTGGGGGGCCGTTTTGGCCAAATGACAATTTCAACGAAGTCAGAAAATCCCGTGGAGCTGCATGGCGTCATTTTATGTGTCCTAGCAACCACTCCAAAATTCGGAATTAGGATACGACAATTATTTTGGAAAACCCTTCACAAACAGGGCTAACACGTCCGGAGTTCTATGGCTTTTAGGGCAAATGAGTAGGAAACGGCCCGTGACACCGCATAGTTTGTCCGAACGAGGCCATATTTGGCACGTGTGTGGTCCCTGGGATGGGAAGCAAGGCCCCGGGAGCGGATTTCCAATCCGACCCATGAGCGATGGTTTTTTCATTTTCGAGGGGCTAAAACAGTTTTTTTTCTAAAGCGGTTACATGGGGCACATTTTAGTATTGTGCGAGACCTCCGTGTAGTCATAGGACACCGTCTTCGCACCATATATCACATGCCATATGTACGTGCTAGCTATCTGGGAATCCCTGCGGCTTCCTGCGGTGTCCCGCCGAATCCGCTGGAAACTGATCGAATTTGAACTAGGGGTACACTTTCCATCGCTCAATAAATTCCGCAAAAAATGTTTTTAGGTCTATAACACATCACTTTATGTGCTAATTTTTGTCCGTTTAGCGTGTTGGCACCAGCCTGCCCGATACGGCCATTTCGCATCTCCCGAGGGGGCCGTTTTGGCCACATGGCAAATTGGACGCCATATTTGGATTCCTCTAATTTTTAGGTTCAAATGATGATATGGATGTTATATTTAGATTCCTCTCATTTTTCTGATCGATTTAGACATATTATTTGTGGAATTTCGATTTTCCGATTTAAAGATATTAATTATTCCATATTAAATAGAAAAAAGACCAAAAAATAAAATCATTTTATTGTTATTTGAATTCAGCATTATTATTACTTATATATTCATTGTTGTCTACTTAAGTAATTGTTTGGGATTCAAAAATAAAGAGGTGTTTATCATGGTTCAAGGGTTAATAGGATTGATATGATATTATTATCAGCAAGAGGTGTCAATACTATAATGAAAGCTCATCCGAATGGAACCAAGAAGTTAAGCGTGCTGAGGGCTGAGGCTGGAGTAGTGTGAGGATGGGTGACCGACTGGGAAGTTTCACCATGATTGTATTTGACCTAATATTAAGTGTAGTTAGAGTTAAAAGTGTATTGGGTGAAAGATAAACAAGTAAAAAAAAGAAAAAAAAATTGTGTGAAAGAAATTAAAATTTTAAAAGTCTATGCCGAGGGTTTTGCCGTCGGCATATAGAAAAAAAATTTGATTTTTCTTTTTTGAATTTTTTTGGAAAAGGGAAATTTGAATTTTTTAAAAGTCTATGCCGAGGGTTTTGCCGTCGGCGTAGCAGGCCCGGGCTACGCCGACGGTGATAGTGGCTTTGCCGAGGGAGTTATATGCCGAGGGTGGCCCTCGGCGTAGCCTATGCCGATGGCCAAAGCAGGCTACGCCGAGGGTTCCCGGCCCTCGGCATATAGCTCCATTTCTGTAGTGAGGGTGGCTGTCTGTAATATTTTTTGGTCGGTTTCACGATAATTAACCAGCCAACTCTCTTCTCCTTGATTAGTAAAAATGACAAATCTTTTACCGCACGTGAGCAGCGATAGAGCCTCCTCCCCCCCCCCCCCCCCCCCACCACCACCAAACCCTAGAAGTCCACCCTTCTTTTGTGAGAAAAAGAGAACATACATTGGAGAAGAGATGACAATAAATAAGATAGACTTTATAATCCATAGTAATTTAGTTAAGATTTCTGTCCTTATAATCAGTAACGGTGTGAGTACTAGCTACTTCTTCTTCTCCGAAATTAAATACAAATAGGGTAGCATAATATGCATGCTATCTAGGTCGTACTATTCCACTATGGAGTAGTAACATATGTTTTGGCTCTTGGTTGCATATGTTTCATTTATTCTAAAATTCATCTTTGATACATTTTAAAATAAATATTTTAAACGAAAAAATCACGTGTACGTTTTCACATGCTACGTGCGCACGAAGCCTTTCCCTGAAAAATTTACTTGTCATTTGGGTTGTGCAAGAAAGACAGAATTTGGTGCTAAAAATAAGTGTTGTGTGTCGACCATAAAAAATATAGTTTTTCACGAAATGTACATACCAAATTTTATATTGGATCTTTTGATAACTAGAAATATGTTTTGTTGGTAGAGGGAGCATATACACCCGGGAGTCGTATTGAATTTTCGCATATGTTAGCTGTATTTTGCTAGCTCCATAGTAGTGTATAATGTCACTCGTAGATAATAAAATTATTTTTATTCATTATCATTTTTCATTTGTTTCTTCCGTCTTTAATAACCTGATATTTTTATCCTATGTAGCCTGCATGTTACCACCTGTGTTTCTAAGAGGAGTACATTACATTGTGAGCGGAATAAAGGAAATGGACAGTTTTTTTGCGGAAAGAGCAGGAATGGACAGTTAAGTAAACGTTACCCTGATTTAATCGCATACATCAACTAGCCAGGTGAAGAAGCATCCGTTTCCTTGGTTCTTGAACAAGTAAGGTTTCCTTGGTGCTTAAACAAATAATTACTTCCTTCGTCCTAAATTATATATGTTGCATAATTTTTTTAGTTAAAATTACAAAAAAAAAAAAGAGTTTGATGAAATATGTATGAAAAAGTATGAACATCTATAATATTAAACTTACATTACGAGAGTCAACATTAACTATATTTCCATGATGTATGTATTGGATATTGCAAGGATTAATATGTGTGCCTTTATACACGGTTAAACTGTACACAATTAATTTGACTTTGACTAAAAGTTGAATACAACACATTTTGGAACCGACGGAGTAGATATTACTTTGGAAGAAAATAAACACTACTAGTAGATGTTTCTTCTTTTCTGTTGGTCTTGACGTGCGTTACAAACACGTACGTATAAATGGCTGGCTGGCCCTTACCACCTTGTCCTTATTTTAGCCAACTCACGCGACGAACAAGAAGAAACAAGGAGGCGATTGGCCGAAGGGGAATAATGATGGATTTGGCGGCAACAGAGCAAGAACAATAATCAGCCGCTGAATCCTTCCGATCGTCGTCTCCGTCGGTCATCTTCTCCGGCTCCGGTGGAATCGATCACACACAAGAAAGAAGGATGGACGAGCTTTCCAAGGAGCAGATCGCGGAGTTCCGGGAGGCCTTCAGCCTCTTCGACAAAGACGGCGACGGTACGTACAATCAATTCAATCCCTACCCCCATGTTCCTGAATCCTGATCCGATCAACCAATTCGTCGGGTTTCTCGGCCTCGATTTCAATAATGAACGCACGCAGGGACGATCACGACGAAGGAGCTGGGGACGGTGATGAAGTCGTTGGGGCAGCACCCGACGCAGCAGGAGCTACAGGACATGCTGGAGGAGGTGGACGCCGACGGCAGCGGCTCCATCGACTTCAACGAGTTCCTCTCCCTGGTGGCGCGGCAGATGCGAGGCGACGCCGACGCCGAGGAGGAGCTCCACGAGGCCTTCCGCGTCTTCGACAAGGACAACAACGGCGCCATCTCCCTCGACGAGCTCCGCACCGTCATGAAGAACCTCGGCGAGAAGCTCTCCGAGGACGAGCTCAACGAGATGCTCAAGGAGGCAGACGTCGACGGCGACGGACAGATCAACTACAAGGAGTTCGCTAAGGTCATGATGGCAAAGTGAGTTCCTTCCTAATGTTCCATTCTTCTCAACATTTCTATTACTGCAACGTTGATGGCTAGGTTGTTTGTTAATTTCCCACTCATCAAGCTAGAATCCTTCGTGAAACTTCAGCACTGCTGGCATTTCAACTATTTAACTCCTTTTTCCGAACCTGATATCGCCCCATTTTTCTCATCTCAAAATGGAAGAGAGCACCTACCAGTAAACCGTTTTCTGATCATCATGATTTTGCCCTTGTCACAAACAATAATAAAACATCAAAGTCACGATTTTATATTGTTTTAGTTGCGTGTGAAATTGTTATTTGTAGATGTACCTGCACGTCATGAAGTGTAGAGCCGAACAAAAAAGAACTTGCACTTTTAGGTGCAACCACTTAGATATTCATGTACTCAAATTTGACATGATTTTTAAAATATCCGTCTATCTATACAACATTTTGCAGACAAAACATCAATCTTCGCCAAATCATAATTGTTGTTTTCTATAGCTAGCCCCATTATCATGAAGTAATTAAACCTAGCTCTATAGTCACACGGCACTTGTCTAAGTAAATTTAACTGACAAAATAATATAGCGATAAATTTTAAGATGAATCTGATGAGCCTCTTCATCTCGATCTTGGCATGCAGACGGCGGCAAAATATGGAAGAAGATCATAGAGGTGGCAACCACGGCGGGTCAGATCACTCCAGCGGCGGCGGTGGTGGTTGCCCATCGTGTACGATTCTTTGAGAAATTCAGGGGCTTCTTTGGCTTTATAGTCTGGCTTATGACAGAACAAAGTTTTAAACATGTAAAACAACAAGCAAAACAAGACACCCGTGATTCATAGTTTAATGGGGAGAGAATATTATTACGTGTAGATTATTCATGAATCTTAGTTATGCTAAAAGATAGTGTGTCCATCTTCAGGGGCAAATATATCATGCAACTATCCGGTATGAAATGGTGCTAGCAAAATCTGCATGACATCCGAGGGAGCACGGACTGCACCTATGCCATATAACAAAGCGGCATAGCTCAATATCTATAGCATCCTTCGGTCCAATGTTCACAACAGAGCTTTCAACTTCTAGCGCTCCAGTTAAACTCGCACCACCTGCCTTTGGGGCTGCGCACGGCACCTGATGCATGTATGAACATGGGCTAAAAAAAATGTTATCATAAATGATGTTGTGAACTCACGAATTTAAAATGATTTTACTCTAAAAAATGACATCATAAATAATGTTCTCAAAATGCAGCCACTAGGGTTGACCACATTGCAATTTGGTAGAGTGATTTTTTTGGTTAGGTACACTGGAAACAACACTTAAAACTTAGCAAACACTTAGATTAATAGAGTGCTAATGAGTAAGTTTTGAAACTTGAACGGTAACATTCCTCTTTTTTCATTTTTCATGAAACATAACAAATGATCATATTGTTTTGAAAAGAAATGCATGGGTAAGTTTCAATTTAATAGGTATGTTGTCGAGGGTACTCCTCGGCAATGCCCTTCGATTGGAGCTTAGGGTTGATGGAATCCTGCAAGCTGACACGAGACATCGGTTTACAGACAAGCGGGGAGAGCGATTTACCCAGGTTCGGGGCCCTCGATGAGGTAAAACCCTTACGTCCTGCCTGTCTATTCTTGATTATGAAGATAATGGGTTACAATGGGGTGCCGAATAGTTCGGCTGAGATCCCGTCGAGAGGCTAAGCGCTGCGGCGACCTAGCTCTAGACTTTTGGTGGCTAAGGTTGCTAAGATTGATTGTGCCCCTCGGCAGCCCCTCTCCTGGCCTTTATATAGGGGGCCAGGTCTCAAGAGGTCTAACCGAGTACGACTAGGTTTACAGCAGTTTTGAATCTAATCTTCCCTTGTTCGGCTGCTTCCTTGTCTTGCCCATCAAGGAATCTTCTGGTGCGCCGTCCAGGTGATCCATCTTGCCTCCAAGTGCCTTCATGGGCCTCCAACTAGACAATATAGGATAGGGAAATGTCGGTTACCCAAAGGGTAATGCCCACGTCAGTAGCCCCCGAGTATCTAGCCGAACATAGTTCGGGTAGAGACTGAAACATGTCTCTTTCCAATGTTTTTCTCCTTGATTGTTCTTGTTCATCTTGAATCAGCATCATCTTCTTCTGTCGGGTGCGCGTCAGCGCTGCCGATGGGAGTAGCCCCCGAGTCTAGGTACGGATGCTTGTAATCCGTGCGTAGACTCAACTTGTACCACTCGAACGTTCTGCTCTGCCGAAGTTTTTCTGCAAGTCTTCATAGATCATCCGATATATTTTCCACATGCAACGGATGATGAGTAACGTGCCCAACTTTTGTTGGTTAACTGCCGATGGCAAAACAACGTTACCCTACACAGAATCAAGTCCCCGGGCATGATCCTGGAGTGCAAAAAAAGTTCTGTCGGGTGCGCGTCCAGCGTTCCCGATGGGAGTAGCCCCCGAGTCTGGGCACGGGTGCTTGCAACTGGGCGCAGACTTGCGCTAAGCAATCATCTTTTCCTTCATCTTTTTTCTTCGAGTCCTCATTCTGTCGGGTGCGCGTCCAGCGCTCCCGATGGGAGTAGCCCCCGAGTCTGGACGCAAGACCATCCGATGTTTTTTCATTTTTTCTTCGACTGCTCGCAAAAATCTCTATGACGTCACTGTTGACGTGCGGCTGTTGTGGTTTGATTGACAAGACATGACCTGATGGGCCCACCCTAGCTCTGCACGGGCAGTTTTTAGGACTTGACCAGTTCACGCGCGGCGACCGAGGCGTCTGATACGTCTCCGACGTATCGATAATTTCTTATGTTCCATGCCACATTATTGATGATATCTACATGTTTTATGCATACTTTATGTCATATTTATGCATTTTCTGGAACTAACCTATTAACAAGATGCCGAAGAGCCAGATGCTGTTTTCTGCTGTTTTTGGTTTCAGAAATCCTAGTAAGGAAATATTCTCGAAATTGGACGAAATCAACGCCCAGGGGCCTATTTTGCCACGAAGCTTCCAGAAGACCGGAGAGTCAACGAAGTGGGGCCACGAGGTGGCCAGGGGGTAGGACGGCGCGGCCCCACCCTTGGCCGCGCCGACCTGTCTCCTGGGCCCCTCGCGACGCCCCCTGACCTACCCTTCCGCCTACAAATAGCCTTCGTCGCGAAACCCCCAGTACCGAGAGCCACGATACGGAAAACCTTCCACAGACGCCGCCACCGCCAATCCCATCTCGGGGGATTCAGGAGATCGCCTCCGGCACCCTGCCGGAGAGGGGAATCATCTCCCGGAGGACTCTACGCCGCCATGGTCGCCTCCGGAGTGATGTGTGAGTAGTCTACCCCTGGACTATGGGACCATAGCAGTAGCTAGATGGTTGTCTTCTCCTCATTGTGCTTAATTGTCGGGTCTTGTGAGCTGCCGAACATGATCAAGATCATCTATCTGTAATTCTATATGTTGTGTTTGTTGGGATCCGATGAATAGAGAATACCATGTTATGTTGATTATCAATTTATATCTATGTGTTGTTTATGATCTTGCATGCTCTCCGTTATTAGTAGAGGCTCTGGCCAAGTTTTTGCTAGTAACTCCAAGAGGGGGTATTTATGCTCGATAGTGGGTTCATGTCTCCGTGAATCTGGGGGAGTGACAGAAACCTCTAAGGTTATGGATGTGCTGTTGCCACTAGGGATAAAACATTGATGCTATGTCCGAGGATGTAGTTATTGATTACATTACGCGCAATACTTAATGCAATTGTCTGTTGTTAGCAACTTAATACTGGAAGGGGTTTGGATGATAACCTGAAGGTGGACTTTTTAGGCATAGATGCATGCTGGATAGCGGTCTATGTACTTTGTCGTAATGCCCAATTAAATCTCACTATACTCATCATAATATGTATGTGCATGGTCATGCCCTCTCTATTTGTCAATTGCCCAACTGTAATTTGTTCACCCAACACGTTGTTTATCTTATGGGAGAGACACCTCTAGTGAACTGTGGACCCCGGTCCAATTCTCTATACTGAAATACAATCTACTGCAATACTTGTTCTACTGTTTTCTGCAAACAATCATCTTCCACACTATACATCTAATCCTTTGTTACAGCAAGCCGGTGAGATTGACAACCTCGCTGTTTCGTTGGGGCAAAGTACTTGGTTTGTGTTGTGCAGGTTCCACGTTGGCGCCGGAATCCCTGGTGTTGCGCCGCACTACATCTCGCCGCCATCAACCTTCAACGTGCTTCTTGACTCCTACTGGTTCGATGAACCTTGGTTCTTACTGAGGGAAACTTGCCGCTGTGCACATCACACCTTCCTCTTGGGGTTCCCAACGGACGCGTGTCGAACGGAAAGACAACACGTCAACCACGCGTATCAAGCAAAATTTCTGGCGCCGTTGCCGGGGAAATCAAGACACGCTGCAAGGGGAGTCTCCACATCGCAATCTCTTTACTTTGTTTTTGTCTTGCTTTACTTTATTTACTACTTTGTTTGCTGCACTAAAACAAAATCCAAAAAAATTAGTTGCTAGTTTTACTTTATTTACTGTCTTGCACTCTATATCAAAAACACAAAAAATTAGTTACTTGCATTTACTTCACTTATTTCAGCACGTTTCCTTTTAATTTTACCGTAAAAGACATGCCGGTAGGACGTGGGTCTATAATTGGGAGAAATAATATAGAAGAATTTTTCAATCATGTTAGTACCGTTGAAGATTTTGAAGATAGACACTTGGTAGAACTCGCTCCTACTTATGAAATTGCTGTTGCTGCTTTAGTTCGCATGTTGGAAACTAAATTTGTTAATCTCAATCCTATAATCCAACACATGTTTCTTACACCTGGTGATATGGAAGAAGGGGAAAAGAAAGATTTTGTTTTAGAAACCCTTCTTAGAGAATTTGGTGGTATAGCAAGAGAGGCTAGAAAGGACTTTATTAAATATAAGATGCTTGGTTCTTATACCAATTTTGTTAGTCTCCTTGAAAGGATGGATATGGATAGAATTAAGTATACTAATAATGTTAATGATGGTGGGGAGATCAAAGCACCAATACCATGTAAGCTTCTAGCGATGAATGACGCACTAGAAAATAACTATGCTTGGCTTGTTCCTGAAAATTTGTTTGATGAGAGTAGCAAGCCCAAGACTAATGAAAAGGGAGCCGCTAAAACTTATGTATCCAATATACTATGCATGGTTGAGAAAACTCCAAACCCCGCTGTAGATGCACCATCTCTTGATAATACTTGATACACACTTTCTGCGCCTAGCTGAAAGGCGTTAAAGAAAAGCGCTTATGGGAGACAACCCATATTTTTACTACAGTACTTTGTTTTATATTTGTGTCTTGGAAGTTGTTTACTACTGTAGCAACCTCTCCTTATCTTAGTTTAGTGTTTTGTTGTGCCAAGTAAAGTCGTTGATAGTAAGGTTCATACTAGATTTGGATTACTGCGCAGAATCAGATTTCTTTGCTGTCACGAATCTGGGCAAAATTCTCTGTAGGTAACTCATAAAATTATGCCAATTTACGTGAGTGATCCTCAGATATGTACGCAACTTTCATTCAATTTGAGCATTTTCATTTGAGCAAGTCTGGTGCCTCAATAAAATTTGTCTTTACGAACTGTTCTGTTTTGACAGATTCTGCATTTTATTTCGCATTGCCTGTTTTGCTATGCTTGATGGATTTTTCGATTCCATTAACTTTCAGTAGCTTTGTGCAATGTCCAGAAGTGTAAAGAATGATTATGTCACCTCTGAACATGTATATTTTGATTGTGCACTAACTCTCTAATGAGTTGTTTTGAGTTTGGTGTGGAGGAAGTTTTCAAGGATCAAGAGAGGGAGATGATACAACATGATCAAGGAGAGTGAAAGCTCTAAGCTTGGGGATGCCCCGGTGGTTCATCCCTGCATATATCAAGAAGACTCAAGCGTCTAAACTTGGGGATGCCCAAGGCATCCCCTTCTTCATCGACAACATTATCAGGTTCCTCCCCTGAAACTATATTTTTATTCCATCACATCTTATGTGCTTTGCTTGGAGCGTCGGTTTGTTTTTGTTTTTGTTTTGTTTGAATAAAATGGATCCTAGCATTCTTTGTGTGGGAGAGAGACACGCTCCGCTGTTGCATATGGACAAATATGTCCTTAGGCTTTACTCATAATATTCATGGCGAAGTTTCTTCTTCGTTAAATTGTTATATGGTTGGAATTGGAAAATGCTACATGTAGTAATTTGCTAAAATGTCTTGGATAATGTGATATTTGGCAATTGTTGTGCTCATGTTTAAGCTCTTGCATCATATACTTTGCACCCATTAATCAAGAAATACATAGAGCATGCTAAAATTTGGTTTGCATATTTGGTCTCTCTAAGGTCTAGATAATTTCTAGTATTGAGTTTGAACAACAAGGAAGACGGTGTAGAGTCTTATAATGTTTACAATATGTCTTTTATGTGAGTTTTGCTGCACCGCTTCATCCTTGTGTTTATTTCAAATAACCTTGATAGCCTAAACCTTGTATCGAGAGGGAATACTTCTCATGTATCCAAAATACTTGAGCCAACCACTATGCCATTTATGTCCACCATACCTACCTACTACATGGTATTTCTCCGCCATTCCAAAGTAAATTGCTTGAGTGCTACCTTTAAACAATTCAAAATTTATCACCTCTGATTTGTGTCAATGTTTTATAGCTCATGAGGAAGTATGTGGTGTTTATCTTTCAATCTTGTTGGGCAACTTTCACCAATGGACTAGTGGCTTCATCCGCTTATCCAATAATTTTGCAAAAAGAGCTGGCAATGGGATTCCCAGTCCCAAATTAATTAACAAAAAAATAGACACTCCTCCATGGTATGTGATTGTTGGACGGCACCCGAAGGATTCGGTTAGCCATGGCTTGAGAAAGCAAAGGTGGGGAGGAGTGTCATCTAAATAAAACTAAAATAAAAAGGCACTCCTTCATGGTATGAGATTGTTGGCAGGCACCCGAGGATTCGGTTAGCCATGGTTTGTGAAAGAAAGGTTGGAAGGAGTGCCACACAAAAAAAAAAAAAATGGGAGCCGCTCTTTGAAGGTTTGTCTGGCAAGGGGGTTAGAGTACCCACTACCATTCGTTGACAACAACAAACACCTCTCAAAATTTTACTTTTATTGCTCTCTATATGTTTTCAAAATCAAAGCTCTAGCACAAATATAGCAATCGATGCTTTCCTCTTTGAAGGACCATTCTTTTACTTTTATTGTTGAGTCAATTCACCTATCTCTCTCCACCTCAAGAAGCAAACACTTATGTGAACTGTGCATTGATTCCTACATACTTGCATATTGCACTTGTTATATTACTTTACATTGACAATATCCATGAGATATACATGTTATAAGTTGAAAGCAACCGCTGAAACTTCATCTTCCTTTGTGTTGCTTCAATACCTCTACTATGAATTATTGCTTTATGAGTTAACTCTTATGCAAGACTTATTGATGCTTGTCTTGAAGTACTATTCATGAAAAGTCTTTGCTTTATGATTCATTTGTTTACTCATGTCATATACATTGTTTTGATCGCTGCATTCATTACATATGCTTACAATAGTATGATCAAGGTTATGATGGCATGTCACTCCAGAAATTATCTTTGTTTATCGTTTACCTGCTCGGGACGAGCAGAAACTAAGCTTGGGGATGCTGATACATCTCCGACGTATCGATAATTTCTTATGTTCCATGCCACATTATTGATGATATCTACATGTTTTATGCATACTTTATGTCATATTTATACATTTTCTGGAACTAACCTATTAACAAGATGCCGAAGAGCCAGTTGCTGTTTTCTGCTGTTTTTGGTTTCAGAAATCCTAGTAAGGAAATATTCTCGGAATTGGACAAAATCAACGCCCAGGGGCCTATTTTGCCACGAAGCTTCCAGAAGACCGGAGAGTCAACGAAGTGGGGCCACGAGGTGGCCAGGGGGTAGGGCGGCGCGGCCCCACCCTTGGCCGCGCCGACCTGTCTCCTGGGCCCCTCGCGACGCCCCCTGACCTACCCTTCCGCCTACAAATAGCCTTCGTCGCGAAACCCCCAGTACCGAGAGCCACGATACGGAAAACCTTCCAGAGACACCGCCGCCGCCAATCCCATCTCGGGGGATTCAGTAGATCGCCTCCGGTACCCTGCCGGAGAGGGGAATCATCTCCCGGAGGACTCTACGCCGCCATGGTCGCCTCCGGAGTGATGTGTGAGTAGTCTACCCCTGGACTATGGGACCATAGCAGTAGCTAGATGGTTGTCTTCTCCTCATTGTGCTTAATTGTCGGGTCTTGTGAGCTGCCGAACATGATCAAAATCATCTATCTGTAATTCTATATGTTGTGTTTGTTGGGATCCGATGAATAGAGAATACCATGTTATGTTGATTATCAATTTATATCTATGTGTTGTTTATGATCTTGCATGCTCTCCGTTATTAGTAGAGGCTCTGGCCAAGTTTTTGCTAGTAACTCCAAGAGGGGGTATTTATGCTCGATAGTGGGTTCATGTCTCCGTGAATCTGGGGGAGTGACAGAAACCTCTAAGGTTATGGATGTGCTGTTGCCACTAGGGATAAAACATTGATGCTATGTCCGAGGATGTAGTTATTGATTACATTACGCGCAATACTTAATGCAATTGTCTATTGTTAGCAACTTAATACTGGAAGGGGTTCGGATGATAACCTGAAGGTCGACTTTTTAGGCATAGATGCATGCTGGATAGCGGTCTATGTACTTTGTCGTAATGCCCAATTAAATCTCACTATACTCATCATAATATGTATGTGCATGGTCATGCCCTCTCTATTTGTCAATTGCCCAACTGTAATTTGTTCACCCAACATGCTATTTATCTTATGGGAGAGACACCTCTAGTGAACTGTGGACCCCGGTCCAATTCTCTATACTGAAATACAATCTACTGCAATACTTGTTCTACTGTTTTCTGCAAACAATCATCTTCCACACTATACATCTAATCCTTTGTTACAGCAAGCCGGTGAGATTGACAACCTCGCTGTTTCGTTGGGGCAAAGTACTTGGTTTGTGTTGTGCAGGTTCCACGTTGGCGCCGGAATCCCTGGTGTTGCGCTGCACTACATCTCGCCGCCATCAACCTTCAACGTGCTTCTTGACTCCTACTGGTTCGATAAACCTTGGTTCTTACTGAGGGAAACTTGCCGCTGTGCGCATCACACCTTCCTCTTGGGGTTCCCAACGGACGCGTGTCGAACGGAAAGACAACACGTCAACCACGCGCATCAGCGTCTCCTCGATTTTCGCACAACATGGGAATAATGGGCCACCGGTTCCATTCTTTCTTCAAGCGCCACGTGTACAGCCAGATCCGCTCCACCTCCCACGACGCCTGTGGAGTTATGGCCACGATCTCGCACAGATTCTTACGGCATAAATAGAGGGCCTCCTCGTTTTTACCTTTCACACCTCTTACTGCTCATCTTCTCGCTCAAGCCCTCCTGCTTCCTCTGTTTCTTCGTCAGAAGTTCCGCACGCCATGGGCAATAATAAGAGCGCCAGCACCTCGGACGCGGCCAAAGTCAGCCGCGATTGGAGTGCCTCCGCCATTTCCAACCGCGACGTCAACAAGCTGCGCGCCCTCGGCTTCATCTCCGCATCTGAGGACGACATTCGTATTCCAGGTGCGGTTTCTCGCCCAAGGCCCCCAAAGGGCTTCACCGTCATGTTTGTTGCCTTCTTGTTCCGCGGTCTCTCTCTTCCGGCCCACGAGTTCCTTCGCTCCCTTCTTTTCTTCTACGGGATCCAGCTCTGGCAGCTGACCCCAAACTCCATTCTCCATGTCTCCATCTTCATCACCGTTTGCGAGGCCTTCCTTGGCATTGACCCTCACTGGGGTCTTTGGAGGAAGATCTTCTACGTGAAGAGTCACAACGATAGCAATGGCCCCCCCCGTCGTCGGTGGCGTTGGCTTTGTCGTTAGGAAGGAGGTCGACTACTTCGACTATCCAATGAAGGAATCCGTCCAGGGCTGGCTCAACAAGTGGTTTTATCTGCGAGATCCCGTGGTGCCTGGGCGGCGTTCGAATCTTCCTCCCTTTGAAGACGTCCTGATAGCTCACCAGAAGAAGTCCTGGAAAAACGCCCTTTCTCCCGAAGAGAGGGCGACAGCCGACAAGCTGTTTGAGCAGATCATCGTCGTGAAGAATACGGGAGGCTTGACGATGTGCGGCACTGAAGTAGTTTCAGTGTTTTTGCAACGTCGAGTGCAGCCTCTCATGTCTCGACCCCACCAGTTATGGCTTTATACTGGCAAATGCGACAAGTCAAGGATCATCTCTGCCGACCTGTCGGCAGACGAACTTCGAGACGAGGTTCGCCGCTTGACGTGCCTCAGTATGAAGGAGACCATTGTTTTGAAATCGGCTCGCTCCCCTTATGACTTTGATCATCTCCCGACTGAGGTATTCTTTGCTGCTACTTGCTTGCTTTCATCTCTTTTTTCCTCGTTGTGCTTTACGAACTTCCTTTTTCTCTTCTTGATAGGCCTCCTTCGTCGTTCAATGCTATCCTCCCACACCGGAAAGCGGCGTGGAACCAGAGGATGATGATGACAATTCCGAAGGGACCGAGGACGTCCAGCAGGTCTTTGAGGACAGCGATGTCCAGGAGGACGACACTGTCGAGGAGGCTGCTTTTACCAGGAGCAAGCGTCGCTTGCAGATAGACGAGGATTTTATCACGACGGCTGAATCTAGTCCCAGCGACCAAGATAATGATGCCGTTGGAGCTTCTCCGCCTTCTCCTGCCGACAAGGGGCCGTCAGGCTTCTTTGCTGCCGAAGATGACCTGGAACTGTGAGCATCTTTACTCCTTCGTAATTTGACCTTTGTCATTTTGTATGCTACTCATTCTTTTTTCTCAAGTAGCTCTGATGATGATCATGTTCCTCTCGCAAAGAGGGCTAAATTATCTATTGAGAGAACGACATCAGCTAAAGAGCCGAATCCTTCTCCTGCCAAGTCGACGCCTCCCACGAGGACGGCCGTGGAGAAAATTCCAGTGTCGAAGGTTATTCCTCCTAGCGACGCTCCTACTTCGTCGGCTGCTCGCGACCACGTAAGTTTTTACTCTTCCTTGTTTTGCTGAATTTTCTTCATGTCAACCGAGCCTTCTTGAATTCCCTTGCTGCAGCCGATTTATGCCACAGTCGATGTTGTGGTAGATTTCACTGAGCAGTTTACTCGACTGGAGGCTGAAAATGCCCAGCTTCGGAAGACTGTCAAGTCTTTGGCTGACCAAGTGCTGGAGGCCAACAAGCTTGCCACCGACGCCAAGAAAGAAAATGCCTCGCTGAAGGAGGAGCTGTCGAAGCTGAGGCAGCAGATGAAGGATGAACAGGACGCCAGGCGTGCGGCAGCGGTTGCAGTCGATAAAAAGGAAGGTGTCCTCCGCGAATCCATCAAGGATTTATTGGGTAAAATTCTCTACACATAGTTTCTTTCTTGGTTTTTCCTTACTGGCTACTGATATGTCCTTCTTTCAGAGGCTGCCAATATAACCGTCACTCGACGCCATCAGCTTCGGGAGGACACCACATCCGATGCCCTGTCGCTCGCTGCCGAGTCTAATGTCCAAGTCCTTGGGCTTCTGCGAAAGACTAGAGGAGCATTGTCGAGGCTGTACTCGATGATCTTCCCGAAGATGAAGCAGGACAAGACCCTTGGCGAGATGGCGGATGCTTTTCTTGTTGATTCTTCCGAGCCTGTGGAGGTATTGAAACGCTGTTCTCGATTGTTTGGGGCGGTTCTTACTTTCCAGCTGCTAATGGGTCATGGGATGGGGTCTGACTTGGAGAAGTTATCTAAGGCATTGCCTGTGGATGACGACAACCATTTAGTCGACCTTGAACCATTCAAAAAATCGGCAGTGACTTGTGCCAATCAACTCCTAAAGTTGGTAGACGAAGCACAAGCCAAGCCTACTCCTGAAGCTGCCCCTGGCTCATCGTCAGCGCCTCCTTGAGCTTGTTGCTTCATTAATTGTAAATAAGACCAATCTTAATTTGACTTAGTCCTATTTTATTTCGGCTCTGTTGCTGATTCGAACAACCTTTTGGATGTAACATATATGACACGCGCTCCCGATGGGAGTTTTATGTTAATGTCGTTCTGAATCGAAGATTGTACTGCAGATTCCTTCATCTTCTTCTCGTGCCGAGCTTTTCTCAAATCCTTCGACTAACGATGAATCTGAACTTGTTCGCCGCTTACGTGACCAAGTGTCTCGTTTAAATAAAGACATTACTTCTCTTCGGGCCATGGCAGCGTTGGTGAAGAAAAAGGGTGAAATAGCAACTGCTATTGAGCAATACGCTCTCGATGGTCTCCATGTTGCCACCGAAAGTTTGGGCTGTAAGTGTTTCCCCATCTTCTGATTCTTGGTGTAGCTCGGATGTTCTTTTAACTGATATTCGTTCCTTTTCAGTTGTATCTTCAGATAAATCCGAGGAGAACAGGAAGATCCATGAAAAGGTCTAGGCGATGACTGATGTTGCTCACCCGAAGCACGATCTGTGGCTGCATCGTCCGAAGGCTGTTATCATGGCGAAGTTTGAGCATCGGGTGGAGAAGGCGCATTACTACTTCGATAAGTTCCACGCCCATCTCACGATGGTTTGGAAGACCTTGTTTCCTCTAGACCAGGCACCCGAAACCTTGTCTGCCCTGTTTACTCGATTTAAGTCGCCCGAAAGGATTCGGCAGTTGGTGCGGAAGGAGCTTCTGGCTGGTGCTGAGCTTGCCTTTGCTTCTGTATTGGCATGTTATCCATCCTTAGACTTGACAGCCATAGCAAACATCGAGAGGAGTTTAGGGCAATATTATGATATTGCTAGAGGCCCTGCATGTCTTGAGAAGGAACTGAGGGGTCAAGGGAACCAGGGAGCCCAGTCATGAATGTAATAACCTTGTACCTGCATAAGATTGTTTTGTACAAATTTACTGCGTGCGTTACACGCTATGTTAGTTTGATTGGTAATTTATTGTCGAGGGCGGCTGAGTGATCAGTTCAACCTGCTCTCTCGAGGACTTCGTTGAATTTTGCAATGTTATTGCGAAGTCGATATGTATGTTTTGTAAGAGCGAGACCCATCGACTTAGTCGAGGGAATCAGACGCTTGGCTTCGTCACGCGGTGCACCGGTTTGAGCCTTATTTTGTGATAATGTAACCATCGACTGCAGCACTCGCGTATTTTCTCGAGGCTTTGATTAGTTGCTTTGGTGCGTCATTAATCTTAGCTCTCGTTGAGAGTATTTAATCAATGACACTGTGTAAGCGTATTCTTTAGGCCGGCGCTCCTGATGGGAGTAAGAGCCAATGGTAGGAGCCCCGAACGATCTGTTCGGGTGATAGGGCCTAAACGAAGAAAAAAGGTAGAAAACCTGATTAGAACTTTATTCATAATGCAAAAGTAACCTTAAGGGCTGTCGAGTAAATAAAAACAATTGTATCCTATGTATAGAACCGTCGCAACTGTGTGATGTTCCATGGATTCCCGACGTCTTTTCCTGAAGCTGGGTTTTTGAGCCGATATGCTCCTCCTGGTATCACTTCAGTGACGATGTATGGTCCTTCCCATGGTGATTCAAGTTTCAAGGGTCTTTCTTGCTTCAGCTGAAGTACCATATCCCCAACATAAAAGCTTCGACTGCGTATTCGTCGGCTGTGGTAATTTCTCAACGCCTGTTGGTATACCGTCGTTCTTGCCAAGGCAATATCGCGTGCCTCGTCGAGGAGGTCCACGGTGACATGGGCATACCCTTCGGGTACCCATTATTATTATACCTGGCTCGGCCCAATATAGAGAAGACCAAATATGGAGAAGGCACAACAAGGCAACCCGAAGAAGTAGTCGACTAGGACTCTTGTAAAACCCTATGCTGGTTGCATATATAAAGATAGCCAGGGCACCCGAAATAGAGAGGCCAACATATAGACAATAGATAGACAACATAGCTCCGCCTATGGCGGCACCCTGTAAACATACATATGATCATATACTGGATTGCTAGCAGCACATAGGGATCCTCCACTGAGGGGACCCGAAGCTGGGTACGTCGTGTGCCTAATCTCGACCCCGGAATCTCCATCGTCGCCCACTCCCGAAACCCAAGTCTACAATACGTAGGCATTGGCGAGGTGATCCTTCATCAATTGGCGCCGTCTGTGGGAAATCGCGGCGACTGGATTTTGTCATCCGGGCGGGATCTATCAAATTCATCATCATCAACAACGTGTGTGCCAATCAGCATCCGATCTACAACAACAAAGCTGCGGGGCAGTCTTACGCGTGATCGACTTGGTCTCATTAAGCTCGTGTCGCGCGGCGGATTTCTGAGTTAATCGATTGCGGCGTCATACGGTAACCTTTATGTGACTTTGTTTCCGGCAAGCATACGCCTGGGGAATTGGACTATGAAAGTAGCTAGCACTTGCATCGATACTCTAGCATGGACCAGCGAAAAGAAAGTATAGACAATCCGCTTCCACAAGATTCATCGTCGACTGAAAAAAAAGAGAAGGTTCAATCTAATGAGTAGTAGGTCTACTGCTTTCATCGTGTTGCAGGGCTCTTTGAAGTTGATAAATCTAGGTTGGCCCAACAGCTAGCATCAGCCGACTGCCACGACCAAGGCACAAGGGCGATGGATTGATTTCATGCCCATCTAATTTTTTTTTCTTGCTTTTCTCTTATTTATTACTCACCTAAATTGTTTATTCAGATCTAACAATGCATGCACGTTACATACACCTATTTTTACAAGATTGCATCTAGTTTCAGGAAGGAAAAAAGACACGAGAAGAGCACAAGAATATCAGGTATCAGGAATAGCAACCTGATCCCGCGATACAGCAGAATAAAATTTATCTTGGTTGCGCTGCCGCAATTTCGTCCACCAACTCGACATGGAGGACTTAACACACGGGTGCTCGCCCATCGTGGATTCACCACATCGATTGCATCTTCTTCAACGACTACTTTCGGCCAGACGCTGCATGACTACATCGACTGTGTCCGTTGCACGACCTACTTCAGCGACGACTTCGTCGCACCCGATATAAAGCTAAGTGTTATTCTTTCGAGAGCCAATTATTATTTACTTTCGCTACACGCGAATACTTGGAGGCTGTGCCATTACATTATTAGAGCAAATTCACAATACCGGGGCTACGCTATTACTTCGTTACCATAAATATACTCGGTTATTTGGTGAATTTCTTTTCTTCGGCTCTGGATATATCTTCTCCGGATCAATGGAATTATTTTCTCCGGTTCAGTGAAATTATTTTCTTCGGCTCAGTGGAATTATTTTCTTCGACTTAGTGGATTTATCTTCTTCGGCTTAGTGGATTTATTCTCTCCGGATTACTAGATTGGTTTTCTTTGGGTTATTATTGGTTCACTTATACAATATTACCTGATGCGTTTCCGGGACATTGGATTCATCTTCTATGGTTATTACTAGAACTATTTTCTCCGGATCCATGGATTCATCTTCTATGATATCAGCGGATTCATCTTCTATGATTATTACTGGATTCTTCGGGCCAATGGATTCATCCTCTATGATATCGATGGATTTATCTTCAATATATGCTCTATATTTAATGGTGTAATCTTCAATATGGATTCATCTCAAATACTTCATCTGGGATTCATCTTCGTATATTATTGTCTATGGCTTCATCCTAAATGGCTTCACCTTATATGACGCCGCGACTCCGTCAACTTATTTCGACGTCACGCCTAAACGCTCGGGGGCTCGACAACGATTTCGCCTCGGGTCACGACTGCGACACAACAATCATGACATCACCTCAGCAACGCTCGGGGGCTTGGCTATTTCTTCATCAACAATTTTGCGGCATCCACTGTTGCTATTTGGTGGTTCTACTTTGGCCAGATTTCTTATCTACACTCGAAGACTTCATATGCATCGACTTCGTCGTGTCCAAAAAGCTAAGTGTTCTTTTATTTTGCACAAAGTTGATTATCGTTTACTTTCGCCGCACCCGACACTCGGGGGCTGCGCGGCATATATTCACTTTACATATCATCGAATCTGAACATCTGACACCGCATGCGAAAAAAGAGAGTCAAGGGAAAGATAGAAAAAGTTTGTTTATTTATGCAGGAGAAAGCCGACGAAATTGTCTACAAGAGAGAACCCGACGAAATTGTCCAAAGGGAGAACTCGACGAAATTGTCTTCAAAAAAGAACAGGACCCGAAGAATTATCTTCAAAAAGGTCCCGAAGAATTATCTTCAAAAAGGTCCCGAAAAATTATCTTCAAAAAGGTCCCGAAAAATTATCTTCAAGAAGGTCCCGAAAAATTATCTTCAAGAAGGTCCTAAAGAATTTTCCTCAAGGAGGACCCGAAGAATTGTCCTCAGGGAGGACCCGAAGAATTGTCCTCAGGGAGGACCCGAAGAATTGTCCTCAAGGAGGACCCGAAGAAATTTTCTTCAAGAAAGAACTCGACGGAATTTTCATCAAGGAGGAACCAAAAAAAAAAAGAGATGGACAAATCTTTGGGTCCATTGACTCGTCATATTCTTCCAAGCAAGAGCATCGGTGTTGAACCCGACAATATAGAAGAATCCAATATATTCGGCTGTCTCATCAAGCCCGAGAGAAAAATAGAAGAGCCCGCAAAATGGGTCATTGCATCATCCGAACAAGGCACTTGACAAAATATTCTCAGAGCGCCAAAGTTGCGATCAATCTCTGAATGCCGCAAAACTTTGCGAAGGTAAGACCCCAGATCCGTTCTGCGTGGCGTGGCGCCGTCTCTGACGTCGGTTTGCTACTTTTTTCCGTATCAACAGATACGAAGAAAATTCCTAACGGACGCGTTAGGTACCCGATAAACATGACTGGGACTCGACAGAATGGTAAGACCTTAAGCGGCACCTGCCGAGTTAGCACCAGTATCCCGAGATCATGTCCAGGGACGTGATCTTGAAGAAGGTTTTTGCGGATTGCCACTAGAGCAGTTAACTAGTACCTGATCCGTCAGATGAACTAGCCCCAATTACCATTATCCCTGTACAATATAGATATGGATGTCAAATAAAAATAGCAACGGCCTGGAGTCGATAAAAAGAGGGGCTGCGCCAAGTTCTTTATCGAGTAGTACAACTCGAGTTTGTGCCTAGGTGCAAGCACCTGCCCATAGGCTCGGGGGCTACTCTTATTGAGAGTATTGTTCACCCTTCCAATAAGATACAAGAAAGAGGAAAAATTGTGGAGTCGACTACAAGCAAGTTGAGCCTACACCCAAGTGCAAACACTTGGCTGTAGACTCGGGGGCTACTCCCATTGGGAGCGCTGGTCGCGCACCCGATAGAAAATAACTTCGACAACATCTACGACAATCAATGTTTGTAGACTCAACTCGATTCTACGACTCGAGTGGAGCCTACTCCCATCGGGAGTGCTGAATTTCATTAAGTCCTCTAACAGGAGTCGATAAAAAGAGGGGCTGCGCCCAGAAGTACAGTCAAATTCTTCATCGAGTAGTACAACTTGAGTCTATGCCCAAGTGCAAGCACTTGCCCATAGACTCGGGGGCTACTCCCATCGGGAGCGCTGCCGCGCACCCGATAATTTCAAGAATCGTCGACATCATCTACGCTACACGTGATCTGCGGCATGGACCTCGCCTTGTATTTTTCTTCGACTTCGGAGATTGTTATGCTTGGAGTTTCTATGCAAGTCTTCGACTTCCCTATAAACTCGGGGGCTACTGACATGGGCATACCCTTCGGGTACCCATTATTAGTATACCTGGCTCGGCCCAATATGGAGAAGACCAAATATGGAGAAGGCCCAACAAGGCAACCCGAAGAAGTAGTCGACTAGGACTCTTGTAAAACCCTAGGCTGGTTGCATATATAAAGATAGCCAGGGCACCCGAAATAGAGAGGCCAACATATAGACAATAGATAGACAACATAGCTCCGCCTATGGCGGCACCCTGTAAACATACATATGATCATATACTGGATTGCTAGCAGCACGTAGGGATCCTCCACCGAGGGGACCCGAAGCTGGGTACGTCGTGTGCCTAATCTCGACCCCGGAATCTCCATCATCGCCCTCTCCCGAAACCCAAGTCTACAATACGTAGGCATTGGCGAGGTGATCCTTCGTCACACGGCATCCTGCAGCGCAATGTTGGAAGAAGATTCTGTGTACGCTGTCACCCGAGGAGCTTCAAACCGAACATCGGCTGGTAGAACTGCTTCGGCTCCATGCACCAGGAAGAACGGGGTGTACTGAGTCGACCTGTTAGGTGTGGTGCGCAAACTCCATAGCACAGATGGTAGCTCCTCGATCCAGGCTCCAGCCGCGCCTATAAGGCATTTCTTGAGGCCATCCCCTATTAGACCATTGATCCTTTCCACCTGCCCGTTGGTCTGTGGGTGGGCCACTGATGCAAACTTCAATTTGATTCCTCCGTCGTCACAAAACTTTCGGAATTCTTTGGAGTCGAAATTAGATCCATTGTCTGTGACGATGCTGTGGGGCATTCCAAACCGACAAGTTATTCCTCTGAAAAACTGAACTGTTGTTTCGGCCTTCTGGTTTTGAACGGGCACTGCCTCGATCCACTTAGTGAACTTGTCGACTGCGACCAGTAAGTACGTGTGCCCTCCAGGCGACGATCTCGGCAGCGGCCCAACTTGGTCGAGTCCCCACTGGGCAAAGGGCCAAGCTAGAGGTATTGTCATTAGATCTGTTGCAGGGGCGTGCGGCCTTGGAGAAAAGCACTGACAGGGGTCACATTTCATGACTAGATCTCGAGCATCCGACGCTGCCGTTGGCCAGTAAAATCCTGTCCTGAAGGCCTTTGCTACAAGGGCCCTGCTTCCTGCGTGGTGTCCGCAGGTTCCCTCATGTATCTCGCGCAACAGTGTTTTTCCATCGTCAATGGCGATACACCTTTGGAAGATACCCGAGATGCTACGCTTGTAAAGCTCACCATTGACCACAGTGAAGGCTTTTGACCGTCTGACGATCCGCCTTGCTTCCACAGAATCCTCCAGCAGCTCCTGCTTCGTTAGGTATGCTAGGAATGGTTTGGTCCATAGCGGCTCGAGGAGGAGGACTTGCTCCGCTAATGAAGGTGAAGGTTCTTCGACAGTTTGTTGCTGGCTTGCCGCTGATTCATCAGTCGACAGTTTTGAGGGTGCCAAAACTTTCTCTTTTATCGATCGCTGAGCAATGACTTCATAGAACACTCCGTCTGGGATGGGGGAGCACATGGACCCGATATTCGCCAGAGTGTCAGCTTCCTCGTTGCTGGCTCTGCCGATATGTTTGAGCTCGCATCCTTCAAACTTGGCTTCCATATTTTGATACAACTGTCGATAGGCGATCATGTTGTCATTGACTGCATCACATAAGTTCATCGACTGCTGCACCACCAAGTTTGAGTCTCCATAGATTTCTAGGCGAGTTGCCCCGCATGCCTTCGCCATCCTCATTCCGTGCAGCAGCGCTTCATACTCTGCTTCATTGTTCATCGGCAGGGAGAAATTCATACGTAGTATATATTTCATCTTATCTCCCTGTGGTGATATCAATATCACTCCCGCTCCTGCGCCCGTGCTCCGTTTTGACCCGTCGAAATACATTGTCCATGATCCCGACATGTCGGGTGCTGCTGGTGTCTGCGACTGGATCCAATCTGCCACAAAATCTGGAAGGACTTGGGACTTTATCGCTGTTCGATTAACGTAAGTTATGTCGTGTGGCGCTATCTCGATGGCCCATTGGGACACTCGACCCGTGGCTTCTGGGTTAGTCATTATGTTCTTCAATGGTGCTTCACTTACGACGACAATCGGGTGCTCCGTGAAATAATGACGCAGCTTGCGAGCCGACTTCCATACTGCATACGCCAGCTTCTGATGATGAGGGTATCGCTGCTTCGCGGGTGTGAGTACTTGATACGTCCAAAACGTATCTACTTTCCCGAACAATTTTGCTATTGTTTTGCCTCTAATTTTTGTATTTTGGATACAACTAACACGGACTAATCCTGTTTTCAGCAGAATTGCTCTGGTGTCTCGTTTTTGTGCAGAAATTCAACTTTCAGGAAAATCCCCGGAATTTATGTCGAAGGGCTTATTTTTCCAGAATAATCACGGAGCCAGAAGGGCAGACCTGGGGGAGGCCCAGGCCCCCCAGACAACAGGCCGGCGCGGCCTGGAGGGGGGCGCGCCGCCCTAGCGTGTGGCCCCCTCGGCTGGCCTCTGACGCCCCCTCTGGACTACTTAAGGGTTTCGATATAAAAACGCGAGACGGGAAGTCGAAGTCGCCATAAACCATCCAGTATGCCGCCACCGTCGCGAAACTCCGTCTCGGGACCAGAAACTCCGTTCTGGCACTCCGCCGGGACGGGGAATTGGAGGAGATCATCGCCATCATCACCACCGACGCCTCTCCATCGACCAGCAATGTTTCTCCCATCCATGTGTGAGTAATTCCCCTGCTGTAGGCTGAAGGGGATGGTAGGGATTGGATGAGATTGGTCATGTAATAGCATAAGATTGTTAGGGCATAGTGCCTAGTGTCCGTAATTGGTACTTTGATGATATTGTTGCAACTTGTTATGCTTAATGCTTGTCACTAGGGCCCGAGTGTCATGATCTCAGATCTGAACATGTTATTGTTTCATGATGATATGCATTGTTTTATGATCTTACCTGCAAGTTGTATACACATGTCGTTGTCCGGAACCCGAGGCCCCAAAGTGACAGAAATTGGGACAACCGGAGGGGAAGGCGGTGATGTGAGGATCACATGTGTTCACGGAGTGTTAATGCTTTGCTCCGGTACTCTATTAAAAGGAGTACCTTAATTTCCAGTAGATACCCTAGAGGCCCGGCTGCCACCGGCTGGTAGGACAAAAGATGTTGTGCAAGTTTCTCATTGCGAGCACGTACGACTATATACGGAACACATGCCTATGGATTGCTTAGTACTTGGACACCGTTTTATTATTATCTGCAAATGCCCTGCTTTGATTGTTACATGAGTTTCTCTCATCCATGCAACGCCCGTCATCCATCCCTGTGCCTACAGTATTTTAATCCTGCTGTTTACTATAATCACTACTGCTGTCTTTGTTACACTGTTGCTGATATTTCACTACCATCGCTATAAACTGTTACATTATCGATAAACTCTTGCGAGCAAGTCTGTTTCCAGGTGCAGCTGAATTGACAACTCCGCTGTTAAGGCTTTCAAGTATTCTTTGTCTCCCCTTGTGTCGAATCAATAAATTGGGTTTTACTTCCCGCGAAGACTGTTGCGATCCCCTATACTTATGGCTCATCAAGACTATTTTCTGGCGCCGTTGCCGGGGAGCATAGCTTTATTTGGAAGTTCACTTGGATTGATACTGTTCGCTGCAAATTCTCCATCATGGGTAAATCTCGCGATCCTAAAGTCGCCATATTACCATCCACTACAAGAAAAGTTACAACTCTGAGTACCTCTGCTACTCTTGATTCACCATCTGTGATAAGTCAACTTGTTTCACCACCGCAAGCTTCACTTGCTGGTACTTCTGTGAATCTGAAAATTCTTATAATATTGATAATCTTTCTGCTGTGCTTGATGATAGTGGTTCATTGGGATCTTTTCTAGATGCTACAATTGCTAGGTCTAGACAAATTGAAAATACTGAAACTCCTAATGAAAATGCTGCTACACCTGTTAGTTCACCTGAGTCTGTTGAATATTCTAGTGATGATCCTGATGAGGATTATGTGGAACTTGATGATGATTTTATTAATAGATGCAATGCTACTGCTGATGCAAGAAAAATTAAAAAGTTTCTCGCACAACATACTGTTAGATATAAGCTGTCTCATGATCCTAAATTCGCCACATCTCCTATAAACATTAAGGATAAAGATTATGATTTTTCTCTTGATTTATCTCATATAGCTATTGTTGTGAAAACACCCTTTTGTGGTACTGAAAAAGAAAGTGCTGTAGAACACATGAATGAACTTTCTTCTATGAGTAGCTTGTTTTCTGATGATGTCAAGATGCGTACTTATTTTGTTGCTAAAAATTTTCCTTTCTCATTAAAGGATGATGCTAAAACTTGGTATAATAGTTTGCCTCCTGGTTCTATTAATAGTCCAAGTGATTTGCTTGATGTTTTCTTTCGGAAATACTTTCCTGCTAGTGCTCAACATGTTGCTTTACAGAAAATTTATAGCTTTGACCAGGAAAATGGAGAGAAATTGCCTGAAGCTTGGGCAAGATTTTGCTCTCTTATCAGAGCTCGACCTGGACATGATTTGGAAAAGCATGATTTACTTGATATATTTTATAGTGGACTAATCGTTGAGTCTAGAGCATACATGGATAGTTGTGCTGGTTGTGTTTTCAGGAAAAGAACTCCAGACGAAGCTGAAGAATTATTGGCTAAAATAGGCCGGAATCATGATGATTGGACTACACCTGAACCCATGGGCGGAGCTGCATATAGCTAGCCTGGTGCACGTGCACCAGGGTCGAAAATCTTGCTAGTTAGCGATTAGTAGTAGATATGTAGCTGTGCACCAGGGTATACGAGCGGTGGTGCACCAGGGCCAGCAAATTTTTCCACTTTCCAGTTTTCACCGTGTGGGCTATTTGGCCTTTTAGGCATGAGGGCATGCATCAAGCCCTGATAGCTCATCTAATTAGTAATTACTAACTACCAACTACAAGACGTACGGGAGGCCTAGTGCTAATGGGCCAGATACTATCATACTAATCGATCGATCGACCACATCGGTACATCACGCACCATAAGTTGGTTCAGCTTCCCATCGACTTATCCTTTTCCTCTCTGACTCTGCGCGACTGCGCGACGCCGCGACCTACCGGACGACGAGACGACGTGCCGACTGCTGACGGTATTCCTTGGCTCCTTGCGCGCCTCCAAAATCGAGCATCCGAGGCTGCTGTGGGTCTGTGGAGCCGTCCCGATCAACGCCCGCTCCGTCGTTGTCAAGGTATTTCGTTAACATGCCCTAATTTAGCAATCCGAATTTTTAATTCCTTTGACCAGATTGGTGTGAAGTGGAGAATTCAAATAATTTGATTAGCACTTTTTAAATCAAATGCAGATACATGGATAGGTATCTTCTAAAACGCAAAGCCCCATCGCAGAATGAAGATGATTTCAATTGGGAAGAGGAGATTAAGTATGATCCGGGACAAAGGAAAAAAATAGAAGATTATCATCCTAACCTCAAGGACTTGGTAAGAAGGAAGTACTTAGTTAATGGACCATGCCAACCTCGCACTTGTGAATTTCCGCCCACACTGATGGGGGGCAAAAATAGAAGATTTAATCCTGATTGGTTTGATGAGTTTGGTAGTTGGCTTGAATACAGTGAGTCCAAAAAGAGGGCATATTGCTTTTGTTGCTTCTTATTTAGGGACCGAGGCAGTAAGAAAGAAGCTGGGTATGAGGCTTTTGTTGTGACTGGTTGGAATAGATGGAGCAAAAAATCAAACCTAAAAGATCATATTGGTGATGTCGGCAGTGTCCACAATCAAGCACTAAAAAATTGTGATGCTTTGCTTAGAAGAGATGCGCACATTGATGTTGCTATTCAGGTACAAAGTGAAGCTGCAAAGGTTGCTTATTTCACGCGACTAAATTCTTCAATTGACACAGCTAGATTGTTATTGAAACAAGGATTGCCGTTCCGAGGCCACGATGAGTCAAAAGAATCGCTCAATAAAGGGAACTTTCGGGAATTTCGTGATGCCCTAGCAGAACATAATCCATCTTATGGCAAGGCATTGGGACAAGATGCTGCAGGCAATTCTGTTATGGTGTGTCCTGAGGTCCAAAAGGATATTGCTAGCAGTTTTGCAGGTGAGATAATGAGTTCTATTCTCAAAGAAATTGGCCATGGTGTGTTTTGTTTGCTTGTTGATGAGTCCAGAGATGTCTCTTGCAAAGAGCAAATGGCCGTGGTCTTGCGGTATGTCAATAGTTCTGGAATCGTGAAAGAGAGTTTTGTTGGTCTTGTTCATGTGAAAGAAACAACATCGTTATATCTCAAGTCGTCAATTGATTCTCTCTTCACAAAATATAAGCTGAGTTTCAAGCAAGTTCGAGGACAGGGGTATGACGGTGCTAGCAACATGCGAGGTCAGTTTAATGGTCTCCAAGCATTGATCATGAGGGAAAGTAGCACCGCATTTTATGTTCATTGCTTCGCACATCAACTTCAGTTAGTCGTTGTGGCTGTGGTAAGAAAGCATATTGGAATTGGTAATTTCTTTAATATGATCTCTGTCTTGTTAAATGTTGTGGGTGGATCTTCTAAGAGAAGAGACATGCTTCGAGATATAAATCTTGAGGAAGTGCAAAAGGCTTTAGGTTGTGGAATGCTAAAAACTGGAACGGGTTTAAATCAAGAGCAATGTCTTCAAAGACCTGGGGACACTCGTTGGAATTCCCATTATAAAACACTTAAAAGTTTGGTTGATATGTTTCAAGCTGTTGTCAAAGTGTTAGAGTTTGTGGAAGAAGAAGATGATGATAGAACAAATAGAGAGCAAGCAAATGGTCTCCTGGTGTACTTCCAATCATTTGATTTTGTCTTCTTTTTGCATCTCATGTTGACTATCTTAATAGCTACCAACATATTGTCAGCAGCTCTCCAAAGGAAAGATCAAGATATTGTGAATGCCATGAGTTGTGTCAAGTCAACTAGATGTCATTTGGTTGATCTTAGAGAAAATGGGTGGGACTCCGTTCTATGTGATGTGCATGCATTTTGTGAGAAACATGATATTATCATGTTAGAAATGGAAGAAGCATATATCAATCCCAAGAAGAAACGACAGAATACTGGTATTACCAACCAACACCACTATCAGGTTGATTGTTTCAATGGTGTTATTGATTGGCTAGTGCAAGAGTTTGATAGCCGTTTCAGTGAGACGTCCTCCAACTTGCTTATATGGTCAGCCGCTTTGAGTCCGAGAGACTCGTTTCATGATTTTCATTTGGAGAATTTGATGAGCCTCGCCAAACTTTATCCTAGTGATTTTGACTATGGAGAACTAAGGGATTTAAGACATCATCTTTGCCTCTACATTGCTGATGTGCGTGCAGACGATAGATTCTCCAACATACAAGGTATTGGTGATCTTTCTAAAACAATGGTGGACACGAGGAAGCATATTTGCTATCCTTTGGTTTATCGGCTTTTGAATCTAGTACTTGTGTTGCCTGTTGCCACCGCTACGGTTGAGAGGTGCTTCTCGGCGATGAAGCTCGTGAAAACTTATTTACGTAATCACCTCAATGATGATAGTTTGAGTGATAATGTCATCTGCTATGTGGAGAAAGAAGAAATGAAGAAAGTCACCAACGATCAAGTCGTTGATCGATTCATGAAAATAAGAAATCGTAAATATTAAAAGGTAATATTCTCTACTTTAAAATAATTATAGTTGGTTATTTTATTTTGGTTGATAACTTGAATTTGCACTGCTAATTTACAGGTTTCGGAGGATTCAAGGCCGGAAGTTGTCTTTCTCTGGTATCGACTTTCTTTTGTGAGTCTCAATGTCTCATCATCAATTTATTATTAGTTCTGTCCATTTCGGCAAACGCTTGACCGTGCCTATTTGTGAGCATACAACGTGTCCTTCGTTTTGTTGGATTCTTTATGCTAAGACTCTTTAAATGCAACGTTATAAGTGAACTTCTGATTTTTTTTTTTCATATTTCTTTATGTCAATGTAAGACTTGTGCACCTGGGTAAATTTTCCCTAGCTTCGCCCCTGCCTGAACCAACTCCGACACCAATATTGAAGAATAGGGGTTTGATTAAATTAAATGATGAAGATATGAGGGAAGCCAAGAAATCTCTTAAGGAGAAAGGTATTAAATCTGAAGATGTGAAGAACTTACCTCCCATAGAAGATTTATGTAAGATAATTTCCCCTTCATCCATGATTGAGGTAAACTCTCTTCAACGCTTTACTAGGGAAGATATTCCGTATTCGAAACCTCCTGCTCAATGCTTAGATGAGTTTGATAATTATATTGTTAAGCAAGAAAATTTTAATATGAGAGTAGAGAATCATTTAATGGAAAATTCTCAAGCTATTAGAAATTTGCATGATATTGTGGAGAGAACCTCCAATGATGTTAAGATGCTTGTTAAACATTTCATATGGTTCAAACTCAAATTGATCAACTCACTAAAGTGCAAAATGACTTGTTAAAAAATAATTCTAAAGAGAAACATGCTTATGAAGTAACAACTAGAGGTGGTGTTTCTACCAAGGATCCTCTATATACTGAGGGGCATCCCAAAAGAGTTGAACAAGATTCTCAACGAATTGAACCTAGTGCTTCTTCTAAGAAAAAGAAGAAGAAACATAAAAATGTTGTAGAATCCTCTGAACCTATTAATGATCCTAATAGTATTTCTATTTCTGATGCTGAAACTGAAAGTGGTAATGAACATGACAATGATAATGATAAGAATGATGCTTCTGATAAAGAAGAAGTTGAAGATGAACCTGAAAAGCATGCTAAAAATAAAAAGTATACTAAAGAAGATTTTACTGCTAAGAAACATGGTAATGAAAGGGAACCTTGGGTTCAAAAGCAAATGCCTTTTCCTGCTAAGAAACTAAAATCAAAGGAAGAAGACCATTATAATAAATTTTGCGATTGGATGAAACTTTTATTCTTGCAAATCCCTTTGACTGATGCTATTAAATTGCCTCCTTATTCAAAGTATATGAAAGATATTGTTACCAATAAAAGGAAAATTCCTAATGAGGAGATTTCCACTATGCTTGCTAATTACTCTTTCAATGGCAAAGTTCCAAAGAAGTTGGGCGACCTAGGTATACCGACTATTCCTTGTTCTATCAAGAATAATTATGTTAGAACTGCTCTATGTGATTTGGGAGCCGGTGTTAGTGTTATGCCTTTTTCTCTTTACAAGAGACTTTATTTAGAAAAGTTGATACCGACTGATATATCTTTGCAAATGGCTGATAAATCTACTGCTATTCCTGTTGGTATATGTGAGGATGTTCCTGTTCAAGTTACTAATAACTGCTTGATATTAACTGATTTTGTTGTGTTGGAAATTCCTGAAGATGATAATATGTCTATTATTCTTGGGAGACCTTTTCTTAACACCGCAGGGGCTGTTATTGATTGCAATAAAGGAAAAGTTACTTTCAATGTTGATGACAAGGAGCATACCGTTTATTTTCCCAAGAGGATTGATAAAGTATGTGGAGTTAATACAATTTCTAATGTGAGAACTATTAAAGTGGGAACTATTGATTGTCCTATATATGAGCCTAAAGAAGGATATCAAAATATTATGATTGGATCCATATCAATACAATTCAAGGTAACATGATTGATTTGAGGTTTATTTCTTCTTATGCTATGTAAAATTTATTTGGTGGCAAGACTTGATCAACCTTGTTAACAAATACTTTTTATATGCATAGAGGAGCTAAACAACATTTCTTCCTTCCTCCACTTGTTCTACTTGCTGTAGCACTTTTGTTTTGCAAAGTTCTTTAGTCAATCAGAGTTTTCAAAATCTTTTTCTGCCCAGTAATGATAAATTTAATACCTTGAAATGTGCATTTTTCAAAGTTTTCAAAAATTCACAAAAATTATACCGTTGGTCTTATTTTTCGAAGAAGCACCTGGGAGCACCTGGGGATGACCAGTGGGGCACCCCAGGGTGGCACCCCATAGGCCGGCGTGGCCAGCAAGGGGGGCGCGCCACCCTGTTGTGTGGGCCCCTCCTTGCCCCACTTATTCATCTCTTGCTCCCACTCTCTTCTCTCTCCCGAAAAACTTGCACCAGCTTTCTCTCACTCGCGTTTCTGCTCAAGAGCTCAAGATTTCTCGATCTCTTTGCTCAGCCCAGATTTCTGTCTGAAATTTGGCACATTTGCTCTCCGGTATGTGACTCCTCCGATTATCCAAGTAGAATTTTGTTTGGTTGAGTATATCTTGAATATTTTGCTGCTGTAGGTAACATGTTTAGTGAGCTTGCATGCTTGTTCTAAGTTGTAGAAACTAGTTTTTATGCATGATTAGTACTCTAGCAAGTTCCTATAGTAGTTCCCCTCAATTATATGTCACCAAATCAAATTTTATAATGTTTGTTGAAAAATTTCAGAAAAGGAAGATGGATAATTATAACTTTGGAGAAGTGTTTGAAAGAGAGACGACAAGCACGGGAAGGCCTTCTAGGACCGCCACCCGATTCAGGCGATCCTATAATGAGGACGTCATCGCACCGAGCTTCGAGCCCGAAGAGGACAATGGGGTCCCTAACGCTTCATCTTTCCCATGTTATAACTTTTTGAGTAATGCAGGGTTGCTGAATGATTTCTTGACCCTCGTCAGTAAGGCAGGCTTAACCACCTATATGGGAGATGAGAGGGAGCAATACCACATGCTCACTAAAATCTTTGTGGAGAGCTTTAAGTTCAACAACAAGCACTATCACCCGACAGTTGCATTCAAGATCTATGGTAATCCTGTTACTATGAAGTTGGAGGATTTTTGTATTGCATTGGATATTGCCCCTGTAGGTACAGCGAAGAAGATCGAGAACAATCCCAAGGCTTTGCTGGAGCTCTATCGGGAGATCACCAATGATGATTGCCGCACCATTCAGCGTGGCAAGATAAGAAACATTCAACTCTCCGCTATTAAGTATTTTTCTTATTACCTTGCTACTAGCATTCTTGCTGGGAGAACACTAGCAATATTTCTAGCTATCATCTTGCTTTCTTGATTGCTGCACTCACTGGAGAGACACCTTATCATTTTGGTGCTCTTGTTGCTCGCCGTTTGTCTAATAGGGGGCCTATTTTTGGAGGAATTATTGCATCACGCATTTTATCATATCCAGATCTTCCTCTTGACCCTACTGATGTGAAATTAACTCCTATAAGGCTTGATATTGCTGCTATGAAGAGTCATCAATTTGTTACAACTGACTCTAGTTTAGATAATATGGTCTATAGAATGTTGTTTGCTGACGGGGATGAGAGGGAAATCCCTTTGCCACAGCCAGACTTGTTCAGTGTTGACAGGAAACCGTGGTCGCGCTCTAAGGAGGAGGTGGATGAGCAACTAAAGATACAGGGCTTCCACCAGCAGCATGACTCCGAGGACGCCGAGCCCTCTTACGACTACACCGTCACGTATCCTGGTGCTTCTTCCAGCACATACCCGGATCAGGATCCATCTTCGTCGTACTACGGAGGTGCCACTTCATGGGCACCATGGGATTGATCTCCACTTAGGCCAAAAGCCTAAGCTTGGGGGGAGGTATACCGACATCACTCATTCTCTGCATATTATAGTTGCAAGATACTTGTATATACTTGTTTAGCTTCTTTAAGTGGTTTTCTAATAAGAGGGAGATGATATTTGGGGAAGTGCTGCCTGAAAACAGATTCTGGACTGAAACCAAAAAAATTCTCAAAAACATCCAGAATGTTATTTTACGAAGACAATTTTTGTGCATGTTCCCCAGGTTGTTATCTAACTTTCATTAGTTGAAAACTTTTCGATCTGGGCAGCGGAAGAATTTCTTAAAAATGGATTACTGTACTGCTGTCAAGTTTGACGAATTCCTGTTGCTTTGTGCTTATGTGACTCTTCTAGTTTTCATTTTCTTGTTTTTGCTTTGTTTCTTTCCTAAAACACAAAAAGACCAAAAATATTTCTGTTGTTTCTCTTCACCATTTGCTTATTTTGGTTTCTTGCATTTATTTTGCTTTATTTGCTATCGTTGGTTTGCTATAAGAAAATTCAAAAAGATTTTGCTTTGTTTGCTTGTTTCCTTTTGTTCTTGTTTCCAATTCGAAAACACCAAAAATATTTGCTGTTCTTCTTTGGTTTTGTAAAGTTCATTCTGGAGTTCAATGGTCTTCGGTGGCTGGAGCGTGGTTTTCATTCCATATTATTCAAGCTACACAAGTGAAAGGCAATAATGACGATCTACGACAATTCGACTGTGGTGAGAGGCTGGTATGAACTCTATTTGTTTTCATTTTTGTACATATACTCATCCATGTGATCATGCTTAGTTGGTTCATGTGAGGTATATGTCGTTTAAGAAAGTCTAGTGGTTCATGATCTCTCATGTTTAGCTCCAGTTTATTAATATGAGTAGCATGTCATGGATGTTTGCTTGCATTGTTTTATTCATAAATAGGTATGACATTGTGGTATCCTCCTCTGAATAGTTCATTAGAATCGACTTGGCACATGCTCACGCATGCAGATGACTGAACAAAAGTCAATTAAGCCTCGATGATTTACTTTGCCTCAGA